>NC_081344.1:16036813-16051758 GCF_029784015.1 Lycium ferocissimum
TGTATTGTATTTCCCAACTTTTACGGCGGTTTCGGTTAAAAAACGGGGTCCCGAATACGGATATTTTTTATGTGTAGAGTTGAATGGATTATGATATATATGTATGCGTTGCGCCCCTTTAAAAAGGGGGGTTAAGGACAAAAAACCCTCGGGGAAATTATGGGGAAATAAGTTTTTTTATTTTATGTTTTTTTATTATGTTTATTATTGTTGATCCCCTTATATACTCAAGCAATGTTCGTCCGGGGGTCCGTTTTTTTGACCCCGTTTCAGCCAGGTAAAGGAGATGACCCGGGGTTTTTCAGAGAAATGTTATTTGCTTTAAATTCCCGGGGGTTTATTCTTTTAGTATATCGTGTTTTGGGCATGACGGGGTCTTGTCATACATTGTGTCTGAAGTACTCCGATGAGGCTCGTGAATACGTATGTGTGGGTAGTATGGTCTCGCGAAGTTTCGTATGTATACGCGTGTGTATATTATTATTTTGATAGCCTAAAGGGCTGATGTTTATAAAGTAAATATGTTTTAAATGAAGCGTCAAAGTTTTCTCGATTATGAGTGAATAAGCAGATGAGTAATAGAATGAGTGGTGCTCGGTAGTTAGCCCCGGGTACCCATCATGGCCCCTAGTCGGGTCGTGACAAACCCAATAAAAGTCCAGACCCGGCCCAACCCTTTCCTTTACAACAACAACAAAAAACACAAACTGACCCTAAGGTCTCATTTGTGTGAACTGCGGAAGAGGGGGTGTGGGGTGGGGGGGGGGAACCCTAGCGCCGCCACCCCTCTCCTTTCTCACTCTTCGTCACTTTGATGCCTAAAATGGCAATTTGGCAGATGTACTATGTTTTTTCAATAATTTGCAAGGTCAAGAAGGGGAAACAATAAATGTTTCCATCTTCTTTCACTTAACACCACCCCAAACAGGGTGCTATCTCTCCTTTTTTCACCATTTTTTTCTTTACTTTCCGAGTCCCAAAACGGTAATACTCTGCAATTCATTAATTGTTTTTGGTTGTTTGTGGATTTGAATCCATGAATCTCATTGGTTCATAAAGAACCAAATGGATCGACCAACGAGGGTGAAATTTGACCCTTTTGTTCGTTTTTGCACTTAATCCACCCTACAACATTGGATGTGAGTAGGAAATCCCATCTTTGGGAAGTTATCCCACATGAAACCTAGGGTTTTGGGGATTCCTATTTAAAGTACTCTATTTTTAGTTATTTGAACAAGTTTGAGCATATAAAATTCTGATATACTCACCAAAACTCGAAAATACTTGGGATATTCCAAAATATAGGAAATCCTTAACTTTTCCTAAGTTTAAGTAAAATTGTAAAGAGCTTGTTTTCTCTTGTCTTTCTGGGTTTGTGTTTTGGCTGAGTGTTGGGTTGAGGGAGCAAAAAGAGTTTCCAAGTTCAATCTCCTCTAAGGCTGCGCAAATGAGAGGTAACCTTCCTCCCCTTCTTAGTATTAAATACTTATCTATGAGTTAATTATGTGCCGATTATGTGCTTAGTTTAGTTATATGTTAGTTTGGATGGGTTATGTTTAGCTGCTTATTATGTGCTTAGTTTTAGTATGATTAGAGATTATTAAGTTTCAATTTATGATTGGTTTATTATTATTTTGTTTTAGCTGATTAAGTAGGCTGTTGGTATAACCATAATGTTGTTAGTGTCATTTAAGAGGATATGTTAACCTTGTTCACATCATGATCCCTTATTAGAATGAACTTAATCATGCTTGAAGAGTATTTATGTCCTGCCTATGCATTTGTTATTAGTCTAGAGCATGCTTAGACCTGGTTTTAAATGGTTTGAATGGTTAGTTAATATGACACTCTATCCTAGTCTTGTTTAAATATGCTATTAGTTAAAAGTATGAGTTAACTATATCTTAGTAGTTAGCCTTTATCATGTTTATTTAGACCATATTTGGATACAGTAATCCACTATCTACTTCTAGGTTCTGATTTGCCATTAAGCTTCAGTGTGTTGTGTAGTTTAGATTCTAGTTTTGCCCCATGTTTAAATGAGTCTATTTGAGTGGAAAAGATTCCATAAGCCCATCTCAATTTGATATTTTGTAAGTGTGTGTTTGTGTACTACATTTTTTGGTGTTGTCCTTGGTTTGGCATCCTATCCAACTCATTTTGTTAAATTCTGGTCTCAACTGTTCAGGTCTGTTTTGTGTGTCTTGCATATATGTTAGTTATTCATGAGCCCAGGTGTCAGAGATCATGATCCAATGCATTCATGCTGTTCACTCCTGGTTTGCATTGAATTACTATATGCTAACTTTGGATGGATGATTAACTCTAAAAACATATTAGATATGATTGTAAGTGTGGTAGTTCCATGTTATTTTGTCCATAGTACCTATGTTAGAGTCTGATATGTCACTTAATTCTGTTAAATGACATTTGGTTTGTTTAAGCCTATCTATTCTATTTTTCCTCCTCCATAGTTGTAAATTGGTTGCTAATGTGCTTAGTTGACTATGTGTATGGTGAAGTATCATCCACTCCCAGTTGGTAGAGTCTCATGCCTCCAACATCTATACATGATCTTTATATAAGTCTTTTAAGGTTTGGCATGCCTCAGTGTTGGTTTGAGTGTGCCTGACTTTTTTTTAGTGATAAAAGGGGAACAAATCTTTTGAAATAGGACATGTTGTTTCTTAAAACTGCATACTTATGCTAAGTAAACCTCTAAAAACTGTAACTTATTTCTGAGTGACTAATCCTGCCTTAGTTGATTATGTATTTAGTACAGTACTCAAATCTTGCTTTGATTAACTATCTGATTAGTTTAGAATGCATAGTTTGTACTGTCATGTCAAAACGTGTGATTAAGTCTGCATTTCAGTAGCTTTTTAATCATTTTTTTAAGCTTCAATTAATCATGATTGTTCAGTATGAATGCTTGGGTCTACTATTCAGTGGTTGCCTAGATACATACATAGCATCCTTATATCTGAGCTAAGCTTGTATATTTTTTTTTTGAGTTTCCTCTGTCTATTTGGTATATGATTAGTCACATATTTAGGCAAAGTGGTTTACAACTTTGGTCCCTTTGGGTTAAGTTGAGTCTGAACCTACTTATGAAGGATCTGCATTAGGGAAACACATGCCCATGGTTATTTGAATGTGGTTTTGTATGCTTAAACTATTTGATCATGCACTTAAGGTCTACCATCTGTTTAACTACAGTGTATACTCTCCCTCTAGGTAAACATGAATCATTTACTTATACTGTGTAAAAGAATTAAATTTGTCATGAAAGTCAGCATATAAGTGTGGTTTCATTTGCATCCATGTCTGTGACACTTGGCTTACTGATGGTTCAAAGTCACAAGTCTCAAAAATGGTATATTTGAAAGGGTTTTAAGAGATTTTGAAGCCAGTTTCAATATCAATGAACTTGTATTAGTAATCTGGAAGTCTTGTAAGATTACATGGGATGCCTCACTGATAGAAACTTTCACTTTACATTCTGTATGACTCTGTATGGATTTTGTCTGCTTATTCCATCATTTGTGACTCTAAAATAATTACTTGTTTTTGTTTATGGTAAAAAATGGCCTTAAGTATAGTGTGAAATGAATGGAAATCCAAACCAAAGTATTGTGCACTGATAAATATGCTGATAAGACCTGCTTGCATGCTTTGTCCATTTGAAGTCCACTTTTAAATGATTCTGCAGTTCTTGCTTATCCGAGGTTGAATATACTATGAACATTTTGAACTTGTTTGAGATGTTGTCCCATTGTCTTAAACTTCATTTGGTGTTTTCTCTCTTTTTTGTATATGTGGCTATTACATTTAATATGAGAACTGTGAAATATGCACAATTTTCAGTATATTTTCCTTAAAAAATTGTTGATGCCATATTGATTGTATATGATAAAGGGTAAATGTGTTTTATATGTACAAGCTGCATTCAATCACATACATTTCAATGTATGTGAATTGGTATACCTGCACATATCACATACATGGCATATCCTCCCTTCTTGATCACTCTTGTCAAATGTTGGGCTTTTCCATATTGGGCCATTAGATATACACTCCCTCTCCTATATAATATGAACTTAACACATAAATGGAGAGGCAAAATAGCACTTAGGGATTAAGCTTAAGCCTTCCCTGGTGTCTGCCATGTCTGGAGTTCCTGGAAACCCCTTGAATCTTGTGCGGCATCAGGAACAAGAGGGTGAAAGCTTTTCTTTTTGGGCTGTTTTAGTATCTCCATGGGTGTGTATATCAATGGTATAGGGTTGATAGGTGTGTATATCTATTTGTGTGTTTTTGCCTATTTTTGTTTAAGAAAATGAACCTATGGGCCTATTTACTTTATTTCAGTTTTGGGCCTGTTTCTGTGCTATTTCTATCTATGTGGGCCTTAAGTTCTAGGCCTACAGTTATTTGCCTTTTGGGCTTGTTTCTTTGTTGTTTCAGTTCATGTGGGTGTGTATGTTTTAGTCGAGTTTCCTATTTCATCAAATGTAGTATATTTTTAGAATCATATGACTTATATGTATTTATTACACAAAGCTTTGTCTTCATTAAATCTCAGTTTGAGATGCTTTCTAATCCATATTTTCCTTTCTTCCTTGTTTGCATGAAACATCATTGTTGGGTCGGTTCTATTGCATAAACCTATTTGGCCGAGAGCCCAATTACCTCTCTTGATCGAGTCCGTTGAAAAAATGGAAAGGGAAGCTGATATTTGTGGAAGTCCAGCCTATGGGTGAAAATGGTGTTGATGGGCTTGGGTAGGCTGTGGCTTATTTACAAATATTTTTCCTACTCTTTCCCCTCTTCCTACTTTGATATATGGCATGTATGTATATTGTATACACTGAATGTGCTAAATATTGGAACCTCTATGCATGTTTAGAACCCAGGAAAAACACTTAGTACCTCTAGGAAAGTCGCCCAAAAAATGAATTTCCAAAACTCGGCTAAGCCATTTCTAAGTTTAAATCATAACTTTTTCAAAAAGGATTCGATTTGTTCCAAAGTTAAAATATAAGAACAAAAAGATGGATTTCGATTAAGCTAAATAAGTTTTTTTTTATTTGTTAAGTGACAGACTCCATTGTGAAATTATTTTATGGACTTCAAAACAAATACTGTTATAAAAAATGGCTCGTTTGCAAAACTGCATAAAGTGTCAAAATGAGTTTCTTTTTAGTGATTTGAACGTTTCGACTCCAAAAGACAATGTTGGGCCTGATGTGAATTTAGAATGCTAAAATTTGGACGTTGGTACCATTTTCTGCCAAGAAGAAGGACTTTGGGCCTGGAAGCCCGCAATAGATTTGGACTGAAACAAACTATATTTGGACTGAAAATATGGACAAAATATTCAGACCAGATGTTGAGACTAACTTTGGATTTGGACATGGAGTATGGGTTGATTCTATGGGCTTTAATAATTGAAATTGGACTTAATATAACTTGTGACTTTTCTTTATATATATATATATATATATATATATATATATATATATATATATATGGCGGAGATATACTCCATATTTTCTATACATATGTATAATAAACCCGTAAGTACTAAACCCATTTTATTAGACTAGAATAGTAGTGACTCTACTTTCGAGAGAAATTCCGAGTTGTCCTAGTCCCAAGAACAAAGTGAATTGAACACTTACGCATTTTCTAAACCAAAACCCCTTTTAAAAGGGGACTTTTGCCGAATTTTTCTTGAAGTTATGATATGAATGAAATTGGATGACATTTTGCGAAAACTAAATACTTTTAAACAAATAAGTACATTAGCACACATCAAGCTAGTAGGTCAACCGTATTCTACTTGATCTTTAATACTTAGTGCGTAAAACCTTCCCTAGGGGATCACCAGAACCTTTACCTCGAACTTTGGTCCAAAAAGATTTTTTACTTATTTTTGAAAAAATCTTTAAACTCGGTTTTCTTAGTTTTCATAATAAATTAGGTGGCGACTCTAAAAATAATAAAATCCAATTAGAGCACCAACAACCTCGTAGTAACTTTTATGCCTTAACCCGCGTAAAAGCGAACCGTAACAAACATAACATGTCATTATGTCATACAATAAAGTATCTGAAATTACAAATACTATATAACTAACCCACATAAAATCTTCATCTTTTCAAGATACACAACTACTCTATTTATAAATAAGTCAATTTTAAATTGATAACCATATATTAGACATTGTAACAAAAATCACAACTGGCAACTTTTCAATAACATGCAATTTTTCTATCAAGAATCATGCACGATCATTTATCATTACTAACTTCTAGAAAAAAATTAAAAGCACAAAAGATTTATCTTAAATCACAATCAAGTTTACCGTAAAAAAAGGATATTCGGAATGACCACGACTTTTTCCTATAGGGAACTTTCATATATAGAACCTAAAACTCAGGCAAACAAAAGAAGAATATAGGTAATTAACGAAATTTGTTACAATGGGTGAGGCTGAACCAACAAAAGTTGTGCGAGACTCCACTCTTTACTTGACAAGCGGAGTGGCGGGTCCCACTGAGAACTCTGCTCCCAGTTTCCCTCTTTCATCTCTTCCAATTAATTTTTTTTTTTTTGGTGGTAGGCTTTCCAATTTAGCCTTTGCTCTTTCATTTCTCTCATAAATTTTCTCATAGTGCTAAAGCTTTTTCTCTCTCTGAAAAATGCTGCTGTAAAAATATACCGTATGACTTTCTTTCTAGTTTTTTTCCAAATCATGAATTTTTGACTAAATTTTACTTATACGTAATTTTTATCAAAATTCTAAAAACATGCAAAAAGTACATGTTAAATGTGATATACATATGTTTCAAGTTAATTGAGGTAATAGATCGTGTGAAAGACTGTTAGCTTAATTAACATTTGTACAATTTAATAAATAAATGACATTTCTAAAATACAATTTAGATATCCCATGTGGAAAATGTATATATTAAACACAATTATTGAATATTTGTGCCATTTGCAGAATCATTATTCCTAAATACTGTAATGAATGGTCCGTTGTCATTTCAGAAATTAAATGCACTAAATATTCCTTATATATGTTGTGTCATCTGCAAATTTCACAGATTTATGTAAGAATAAATGGTTAGCTATCAGTTTCTTACATTTCAAGATTCCTCAAAAGAGAAATCAAAGAAATTTATTTATATCTTTACCCCATTTTTTTTTTTAAATTTTTTTTATGTCGGTTTCATTGTTAGCATAGAACGTACAATTCAGACATACATACTTGAATTTTTTATTAATTTGTGTTGGCGTTTTACAAGTGATTTTCATATATGCGATTTAGAAGTTGCATTTTTGACTGTGATTTATAAATTTAATTTCTAGAGTACAATTTAAGCTAATGTCATCCCATATCGTCCATTGCTTCAGTTAACTTGGAATGCATGTAAATCACATTTAATATACTTCCTCTGTTTCAATTTATGTGAACCTATTTCTTTTTTAGTCCGTGTAAAAAAAAATGATCCCTTTCAATATTTGAAAACAATTTACCTTTATGCAATGATTTATAGCCATACAAAATATTTGTGCCTCATTTTACACCACAAATTCAAAAGGTTTTTTTTTTTAACTCCCACTTGGTAAAATAGGTGCAAAATAAATTGAAACAGAGAGAGTATATGTTTTGCATATTTTTAATTTTTTTTTTTTTTTAAAATCTTCCTTTATTGTTTTCTTTTTTTGTAGGAGGGTATGAGAACCGGAAGGCAAAATAACAATCAAACTTACTATAAATGTCCGTTGGTTGAACAATGAAATATATGACTCAATTTAGAAAAGAAAATTATAAAACTAAAAGATTTTTGTACCACCTAGTGCTTTTTCTCTTGCTGTTTTGCGTTTTGTGGGGATAGGGCGAAATGATAAAGTGAAAAGAGGGAAAGAGAGAAAGGGTGGGCAAACAAAGTCACTGGTGGGAGCTGACATTCCATTTGCCAAGCATAGGATAGAAACTCACACAACTTTTGTTGGTTGGGCCTCATCTTTTGTGAAATTCTTCTAATTAACTAAAGTTTTTATAAATATTTTTTTACCAATAACCATAGTATTGTTGATAAATTTCAATAAATGGCAACAACTTAATTTTATTGTTGTGATATCATGAAGCTTTTAGTTACAATTTTTTTATCCAGACAATCAAGAGCGGAGAGAGACAATATAACTTGAAAAAAAAAAAAAAGCAACATAAGATTTAATGCCTGAATCACTTACAGTAGATCCAAAAAGAAAAAAATTAACCATGGAATCTACTTACCTTTATCTCCATGTTACGTGTCTGCAAAGTAAAACAAACATAATCAGAATTGAAGAAAAATAGTATAATTTATTTAATATAAAATAAGTACCAAGCAAAATCAATTTGCCTTGGTAGAAGTCAAGAAGCAGTATGTAATTCTATGTACGTCAATAGAGAGAGGGAATTAACATTATGTGGAAAAGAAGCAAGTCGTAGTCTTCCTGACGGTTTTACCGAGCATGCGTGCAGACTCAGTATGCGGAGCAATTGTGGATTCCGACCATGTCAACCATATATTTGAATTAAAAGTTTTGTCGAATATGTACAAATATTAATTAAGAAACAAGTAACTTTAAAGAATAGGAACCCCGAACCCACAAGCCTTATATACAGAGATAAGCATTTATATAGATAGAGGAAGTGGTACAAAATATTTTTACTATATATAAGATTGGTATAACTTTGGAATTCAACAATTGGTAGGACACTAAATGGTATTAGAATTCTATGCAAATTTATGTTAAAACACGCTCTTAAAGTTACATTTATATTAACGTGTGAGGTAGTTTATTGTGCTATTTAATTCAACTAAGGAAAGAACTTGTATAAAATATAATTCTAATTGATTGAAAATCTAAATTTTAGGATTTCTTTTCTAATTCAAATAAGGAAAGCATTAATAACAAAAATTTAAGTCAGTTTTTATGAAAGGAAATACATATTATTAGTGTTTATGCATATTAATTTGAGAAAAATAGTAAATGACAATTTTGTCTATTGTAGAAACTTTTAATGAAGGGCAAAAAGTTCAATCAACATTTATAAGGCCCTTCGTGCTTTTGATATAACTAGTTTTAGTGTATGCGCTTTGCGCGTGATTAAAGCGCGTATCTCATTTGTCAACAAACACTACCAAAAAAAAAAATTGAATTTAGCTATGAACATCGTCGTTAATCCGTCGTTGTATTGATCACAGCTAATTTTTCCATTTTGATAATTCATTACTAATTTGTTTAACTTTACGTCGATAATTCATGTTTATTTAGTAGTGAAATAACTTAACATATAAAATAATATTAAGAGTTTTCATTTATTAGAATTAGTGTAACAAAATAAAATAATGACAATTCATTTAAAATATATTTTATTTTTTACTATTTCATCCTTGTTACTTTATATTTGCATTATACCAATTTGACATATAACATTATCCTATAATTGGATTTGCTTTATTTCTAATTTCTTTCACCCCTAATATTATTCTTATTTAACAAACTTATATATTTAAGAGTTTTTTCAATTTGAACAATAATTTACTAATGTCAGATTTGAAAAAGAATAAAATCTGATTCTTTTGCTAAGTAGTTAATTCAAAATTTTAATTATTTATTCGCCACATCAAGGGAAATAATTTTTTTTTTTATATCCTCCGTTATAACTAATATTAAGTTTATCTTAAGTTAATAGTTTACAATAAATAACTTAATATATAAAAAATGTATAAGGTGTTTTCATTTTGTTGGAATAAAAGCAACAATAAAAACCTAATTAATGATAACTCATTTACAACACATTTTATCTTCTACTATTTCATCCTTGTAGCTCGCAAGTGTGCATTACTACCAATTTGATTCTTAGTATTTTATTATAATCATAAATTGTTCTATTTTATAATTTTTGAAAGCCTAAAGGATAGAAAGTTTACCTCAAATTACAAGTAAGTTTATCTTCGAGTTTAGGTTGTTTTTAAAGCATCCTTCCTTTATTTAATATAGTTAAATCATAATATATTTTTTTGAAACTGGAAAAAAATTATCGTTTAACTATATTAAATAAAGGGAAGATGCTGTATAATATTGCAATATATTAGTTCTTTATAATCAAGTGATAAGGTTTACTTAGAAGAACAATTTCATGATACAATTGATTTGATACAAATAAGTAGAATTATGTCTTAATTAGCATTTATTTCCTTCTCTTGATTTAAACATGAATACAATGTCGCCTCTTTTTTCCTCTGAAGTTCAAATTCTCAGGTGAATTGCAGATCAAGAAAAGAATTTCTGCCCCTTAAATTTTCACTTCTTATGCTAAACTGGTCTTAATTACTTATTGTTATTGTTGGAGGTTTTAAAATTTGCAGGTTTTATTGTCTTCGTTCATCTTTAAACGTGAGTTGTTATTAATAGACATTTTTTATTTATTGATAACACAAAATAAAAATGTATACAAAATCATAAAAACGACATTGTATTCATGTTTAAATCAAGAGAAGGAAATAAATGCTAATTAAGACATAATTTTACTTATTTGTATCAAATCAATTGTATCATGAAATTGGTCTTCTAAGCAAACCTTATCACTTGATTATAATGAACTAATATATTGCAATACTGTGAAGGACTTTTGTGTTCGAGGATAGTCGTAGTCAAATTACAAGTAGTAGTTAACTTTATTTTGCCAAAGCCCACAACGGTTCTTATATAGGGCAGGTATTATTTTGCCCAAAAATAAGGATGGATTGTTTTAATTTTTCAAAAGATATTTGTCAAAGTTAAAAAGGACTAAAAAAATAACGGTGAGTATTTTACTTTTCTAAAAATTTAGGTGAGATATTATTTGGATGACTTTGAACGAACTTCTAATTTCAATCGCTTGCGGTCATTGTTATTGTCCAAGTGAATTAGGACAGTGGCATTGGAATTTCACTTTACGTAATGGCTTTAAAAAATTCTATTATTAGTTGGTTTAAAACTCCTACTATATTTTAGGCACATAACTAAAGTAAAATACATTTTAAACTCGTAGGCCTATCAATAAATCACTTGCCATAATTAACATTCAATGGAAAATTTTCATAAGTTTAATTATGGAATTAAACTTATATTTGTCAAAGTACAAAAGGACTCCAAAAATAAAAAGTTCTTACTTTAGGAATAATTAAATTACTATTTTGTTTAGAAATATAATTTTAAAGGGTAAAAAAGACGAACAACATTTCGCTAAGGGTAAAATAAGATCGAGTACCTTAAATTAGAGAGAAAAGAATCACTAAAGGAAGGGGACTTACATTATCAATAAACTTATGCCTACAATAGATTAGATTTCATGTAAACGAAAAGATCCTCGATTCTAGGTTTCACGGTCATGACCTCATATTCTACTGAAATAATCAAAACTATTAAAAACTACTTGTAAATCTAGTTGAGTCCTAATTCGATCCCATTGAATTCCATGTTGACTTTTCCCAATCCGTAATAATTATCCTTCTTGCAATTAAAGATTTTTTACTGGTCTGTTTGTCCGAATGGCGTAGTCCAACTCAAATTAATATTTTTTTCACAATTGTACCGAGATAATGAAATAAAAAAAATAAAAATAAGAACCAATAATACATATTAAATAACACCATATTATATTAGGGTAGTCTAGAGCACAAAATTTAACATAATTTTTATTTCCGAGCAACCTAAATTTCATGGTCTCAAAAAGTTTAACATAATTTTTATTTCCAAGTAACGTTAAAGAAATAATCAAAAAAAGATTGATGCAATTTTTATTCTGAGTAACCTGAACTCCATGTTCTCAACTCTCCTGTCAACATTAAGAAGTTGGGACAATAAAAAGCGACTATTTTCGCGACAAATGCGACAAATATTTTGAAAAAAAATAACTTCCCTAAATTACCATTAATCAGTAAAGTTCCTTTAGTGTTTAAACAGACCATCAAGAAAAGAAAAGAATTAACGAAAACTGTTCATAGTCCCACTAACACCTTCAGACTCTTTACAATTCAATCTTTAAATCAACATATCTCTGACCCTTCCAAACATCTGCATACATACAAAAAAAGATTGTCAACTTAATAAATCAATAAAGAGCGGAGTAAATTATCAACCAACATGCATATAATTAGAGCAAAATATAATACTAAAAGAGAAGAAAATTATAGGAAGTTTTTAAGAAGGGAATAGCATTGATATCTTTTTATTGCGCGGATTGCCCTCATTTGGGGTGGTCTTTAATTTTTGTCCTTCAAATTGGTGGTTTTTAAGTTTACCCCTTCATCGAATACCCTGAGGTTGTGGGTTCGAACGCCAGCTCAGTAAAAAAAAAAAAAAAAAAAAAAGAATCGCACGGCAGAATTTCGAAGTTGCAAAATTCTGTCCATGTACAATTTCTGCTTGTAAGGCCCAAATTTTGCCTTGAGCAAATTCTACCTTAAGGCAAATTTCGCTGAAATTCTGCCGGAAGAGCAAAAGTTAAAGACCATCATTTTGAGGGGCAAAAATAAAAAGACCACCCCCAGCGGAGGAGGACAATCCTGCAAATTGCCCGATTGATATTGCACAGCTAAACTCTATATATAGAGGTCATATGTGCGTTGTATGTGGTTTGAGTGATTTTATCGTTGAGTAATTCTATTATTTGTATGACTTTAAAGATCCACCATTAGTTGGTCTCAAATTCCTAAATATTAGGTAAATTATTTAATGTTATGATTGTATCCCATATGAAATTATTAATAATAATTTGTGGAAAATAGTAAATGACAATTTTGTTTATTGTAGGCTCTTCTAATGAAGGGCAAAAAGTTCAATCAACATTATTAAGGCCCCTTTGTGCTTTTGATATATTATAGATATAGATTGATACTATTATTCTAATTTCAAAATAAGCAATAAAATCTTTACCTAATATATACAATCGACAAAATTAGAAATTTTAATATCTTCTTTTTCTTCTCTGTCATATTTTCACAAAATCTAATTTGGAAAGTCCATTAAGGAATGACATTGAAGAACTAAGTTAGGACTTCCTAAAAACTCATTAAGGCCAAGGACTTTGTTTTCGAATTGTGAACACTTGAGGCTGAAATCTGATTTTGAGCTTATAGTTGCAGAAAACCATTGAATAAAGTTGAAACTTGTGATTGAGAACAAGAGAAAATCGCGATTGATGAAGCTTTGAAGCTGAAATTCGGGTTTGCATAAAGAAACCAATTCTGACTAGTGTCGTTCCAAAAGTTTGGGAACATCTTGAGGAGCTTATATCTCAAGTTTGGGATGATTTGGTGAAATTTTGGATCGAATGTCAGATTGAACTTCTAGGTTGAAGAAGAACATTCAGTCACATGTATGTCATTTGTATATCATGTGTATGTCATGCATATAATACCGATGCACATAGTGTGTATATATATATATATATATATAGTAAATACACGTGATATACGGTGAGATATATGTGGCATACATAATATATCTTCTTCTTTTTTATTTTTTATTACATAGGGGGTAGGGAAAGGGGAAATGGGAGGGGGGATTACAACGTGGGGTTCGAACCCTCACCAATAAGGAGAAAGTTCAGGTAACCAACCAACTGAGCTATTAGATCCCTAATACATATACAATATATCCTCTTGTATATTGTGTACAATACGTCACCTTCTTCTATGTTCTTCATTTCAACTCAAATTCTTCAATCAAAATCACTCAAGAAATAATATCCAGATATCTAAATTTTAAATTACAACTTCCGTAGCAAGATGTGAACATCCCCAATATCAATTTATCAAATGTACACAAACTCCATTTTCAAATTTTCAAAGCTCTTCAATGGAGTGTTTAGTTTCCTCCCCTCAATCAGTCACATCCGCAACAATTTGACTATTTGTAATAGTGGAGTCGAGAGGGGGAAGAGAGAGGCGGATGGAACACCAGAAATTGTGAGAGAAAACTGAAAAGAATGGGGGATAAATTTAGAGTCTAAAATCAAGGGACACCAATTTTTTTTTTTTGCTTGGTAACTAACAAATTGTATTAATCACCAAAGTGTCAATTATAAAGCTATAGCCAAGTTCAGACACAAATTTGTTATTCTCTAAATCAACAGACAACTATTACATATAAAGAGAGACTATACTAAAACATGAGTTTGTGTATAGCTAGATAATCCCCTTAGTAGCTCTAACGCTACAAATGTAAAGTATCTCCCTGGCTAAAGTTTCCAAGCTTCTGCTTGTCTTCTCAAAGATTCTCGGATTTCTCTCCAGCCAAATAGCGTAGACATACTCAACATATTGTTAAAATTTAGATGAAGAGAATAGAAAGGAAAGGCTTGAGGCGTGATATTATCATTGTCTCAAAAAAGTGATTGCCTGTTTATGGGGTTAGCAGACAAAGCTCCTTTTGGGATACAACAAGCCTATTATCAATTGAATTGAAAGTGTCTAATATGGAGTAATTACTTCTCTATTTATAGAGAAGATAAGCAGTTGAATTAAACACTTGTTCTGAAAGGTTGTGTCATTGTTCCAAAAGTTGTGTCAAACCTATTGAAATATTTCACCAGTGGTACCTATTACGAATTTCACCAATGGTACCTGTTTGAATATTCACCAACGGTACCTTGTTTGAATATTTCACCAACGGTGGTACCCAAAAAGAGTTTTGAAGGATGGTACCTATTTCATCTATGATATCCAAACTAGTTATTTCAACTGTAGTACCCAAAATACAAACTATATAACAATCCCCCACTAGTTTGTAATACTACTCCTAATATCATACATAATAGAAAGTATCTCATAGATTTGAACTTTCTAGTAGTGTAAATATTTTAAAGTTTAGACGAAGTTATTGGTATTACT
>NC_081344.1:16051858-16087590 GCF_029784015.1 Lycium ferocissimum
AAACCAACATATTGGTAGCCCGTATTTATGTATTTATACACATGAACTTTGTATCTATATTCGTTATTGTATTCCTAATCTTCCATTACGGTTATTAGGAACCCTAGCTTAATCCATGAATCATGAATTCTTCCTCATGTGTTCGCATTATGTTATATGAAATTTTATGATTTTATGTAGCAAGTTACAAGCATGTTTTCAAGTCAAATTATATATCTATATATTTATGAACTATTGTTTCTACTCACGAATCAAGAACATGTTTGCAAGATTATGACAAGTTATCTCATGAAACCATATTACAAGTCATTTCGTGAAATCATGATTACAAGTTATTTACAAGTTATTTCACGAAATTCATGGGCTTCTTAGCCAACTATATCATGTTCATGTTTTTGGGATTGCTTAGTTAACCGAGAAGGCTCGTATATTTCCGAAACTACGTTGCCACCGTAGGATAAGGGTTGTCGGCAAGTAGGCAACACCTTCATTATGCGGTTTGGATCCTTACATGCTATTATTACTTAAATCTCATATCCCCGGCAAGGTGTGAGTGTTCTCTCGGTAGGGCGCAAGTACCGGATCATGTTGTCGGTTACACTATAGCATTCCCACGTTACAAGAAGTTTTATATTCATGTATTTTCATTGAATTACCGTTTTCGACTTTACTCACGTTTCATGCTCATGTTCAAGTTACATTCGTTCCGTTCATGTTCTATACCTATGTATGCCATGCTCTTCATCTCGGCGGGTTTTACATACTAGTACTATTCACCATGTACTAACGTCCCCTTTGCTCCTGGGCAAAAACGCACTTCACGGTGCGGATACCGACTTTCGGGGAGCATACGCACCGCGAGGGATCACCTCGATCGGCCTTATTGGTGAGCCCCGCTCCTCCGGGGTTCAACATGGAGTCTTTATATTTAGTATACGATTATGGTAGTCCAGGGCCATGTCCCGGTAGTTAGTATTCGGACATGTTTTAGAGGTTTCATAGATGATGTTAGTTTCCAGAGTCAGTGGTGCATTCATGATTACAGACTATTATGTCTTCATAATATTTCATGCTATGAGATGGTTTCAAGACTTTATTCCGCAAATTATATTTTCATGATTTATTTAAATTGCGTCGCATAGATATGTTGTTTGATGCCCATGTTGACAAGCAAGCCATGAGGTTCGCTCGGACACGTACAAGCAAGGCTCGAGGTGCCGTGTTACGCCTGTGCCATGGTTCGGGGCGTGACAACTCGCTTTGAGCTTGCTTTAACCCATAAAGGGATTTTACTAACTTGCAAACTTTTTTCTCATTTCCAGGAAGAACAAATCCCTCTGGTTGTTCCATATCTATTTCTACACATAAATCACCGTTCAAGAATGCAGTTTTCACATCCATTTGATGCACATATAAATTATGTATAGAAGCTAAAGTCAAAAGCACTCTTATGGATGTTATTCGTGCAACAAGAGTATATGTATCAAAATAGTCAATACCTTCCTTTTGTGTAAAACCTTTAGCAACCAACCTTGCCTTAAAGGTTTGTACACAACCATTGGTATCATATTTTCTTCTAAATATCCATTTACAACCTATAGGTTTAGAACCAGTAGGAAGATCTACTATTATCCAAGTGTTGTTGGATAATATAGAATCCATCTCGTCATTTATAGCTTATTTCCAAAAAGCTGCATCTCTAGAAGACATTGCTTCTTTGAAGCTTTTTGGATCACCTTCAGTATTTAACAAAATGGGTATACATTGATTGACTTTGCTCCTACTTCCTTCTACAAGAAATACAATGTCTTGTGAAGAAATAAAATTGGAGTCTAAATACTTTTCTTTTCTCACTCGTTGACTCCTCCGAGGTTCAACTTCATGTTGAGAATCATCTCCTCTTTTCTTATTTATCATTTCAAAATTACTTTGAGTAGGAGAACTTGTGCTTTGCTCTTTTGTAGAATTCTCACTAGAATTATATAGAAATTTATTTTCTAAAAATTCCACATGCACCAATTCTACAATAACATTTGTCTCCAAATTCAAAAGTCTATATGCTTTTGAGTTTTGTCCATAACCAACAAATAGGCTCTTAATACCTCTTGGACCTAACTTTGATCTTTGAGGATCTGGAACCTTATAAAAGGCTAGACACCCCCACACTTTCAAGTAATTTAAGTTAGGTTTTCTACCTTTCCATAACTCATATGGAGAGGTCAGAGTTTTCTTAAAAGGAACTCTATTAAGAATATGACAAGCTGTTAGTAGAGCCTCTCCCCATAAATCTTGAGGTAATTGAGCATTTAAGAGCAAGGCATTGGTCATATCTACTAACATTCAATTTTTTCTTTCAGCCAAACCATTCAGCTGTGGAGTGTAAGGTGAAGTTTTCTGATGTATAATTTCATGGACTTCACAAAATTCATCAAATTCGTTGGAGAAATACTCTCCTCCCCTATCACTTCTTAACATTTTGATCTTTTGATCCTTATGATTTTCCACGACAGATTTAAATTCTTTGAATTTCTGAAAGGCTTCATCTTTTGTTTTGATTAAATAGACATGACTATATCTAGAATAATCATCAATGAAAGTAATAAAATATCTCTTTCCTCCTCTTGTTAAAATTCCATTTAATTCACATATATCAGAATGTATAAGTTCAAGTAGTTGTGAATTTCTTTCAACACTAGGAAAAGCTGAAAAGCTTTCTTTGTCATTTTTGCTTGGATGCAAACCTCACACTTATCTAATTGTTTATGATTGCATTCTAAGTATCCAATCCTTGACATGAATTTCATAGAACCAAAATTTAAATGTCCTAATCTAGCATGCCATAACAAAGAATTTGACTCAGAGATATAAGCAGAACTCTTAATAGTATTAATACTCATCTTGAACAAACCACTACAATAGTATCCTTTCCCAACAAACATAGAATTCTTAGAAATAATAACATTATCAGATTCTATGACAATCTTAAATCTTTCTTGGATAACAAACTTGTAGAAACTAAATTCTTTCTAATTTCAGGCACATGATAAACATTCAACAAAGTTAGTTTTTGTCCAAATGTGAAATTTAATTCCACGCTGCCTTTGCCTTCAACTTTGGCTTCAGCATCATTGGCCATAAAAACACCTTCAGGCGTCTTGCATTCTTCATATGTCTTGTATAGGTTTCTGTTGCTGCAAACATGAATGGTAGAGCCAAAATCTAGCCACCATTCTTCTGACTTTGAGGGATCAACCGTGTTTACTTCTGTTACCATTCCAATTTTTAAATTTGATACCATAGCAACCAAATCTGTAACATCTTCCTCAATCATGTTTGCCTTTTTGGAATTTTCTGAGATTTCGAAATTCTTTCCCTCCTTTTTAAACCTGCAGTCACGAGCACAATGGCCTTTCTTGCCACAATTAAAGCAAGTAACTGGTTTCATACCTTTTTTCTTAAAAACCTTTTTATTGGCTTTAAGACCAGAACCAGAACCTTTTTCATACTTCGACTTGCTTTCAACATAGTGACTCAGATTATTAATCTTTGAAATAGGTTGAAACTCTGAGTCGCGTGCACGAGTTTCACTTTCGATTTGCAGATGGGTTTTGAATTGCTCAAAAGTCAAAGTTTCACGAGAATGCAAAAAATTCTTTCTATAATTCTTCCATGAATTAGGTAGTTTGGATAGTAATGCACCAATTTGCAGAGCATCAGGAATTTTCACATCAAGATTTCATAGTTTAGAAACTAACACTTGCAGTTTATAAATTTGATCCATGATTAATAAGTTCTCTTTAATTTGAAACTCAAAATATTGCAAAGAAAGAAACTTATCTGTGCCCTTTTTTTCGTTTTGATATGTTTCCTCTAGCGCATCCCATATTTCTTTTGGAGTCTTCAAATTTGAATAGAGATCATATAATTGATTAGTGAGCATATTGAGAATATGCCCACGACAAATTAGTTCATCCTCTTCACGTTTCTTCCTTAATGCTTTCACAGTTTCAAATTCTCCCCCAGTTGGTTTTGGAATTGCAGTGATTTCAGGATCCAAAACATAACAAATTTTCAAAGCAGTGAGAAGAAACACCATCTTATCCTTCCAGCGAGTGAAGTTGGTTCCATCAAACCTATCAAGTTTAATGAAATCCTTACTCATCAAAGAGATTCTAGAATTTTGATTGATTTCCATAACAGTGGATAATCAGTCTTTTGAATTGTTAAAATTTAGATGAAGAGAATAGAAAGGAAAGGCTTGAGGCGTGATATTATCACTGTCTCAAAAGAGTGATTGCCTGTCTATGGGGTTAGCTGACAACACTCCTTTTGGAATACAACAAGACCATTATCAGTTGAATTGAAAGTGTCTGATTTGGAGTAATTACTTCTCTATTTATAGAGAAGATAAGCAATTGAATTAAACACTTGTTCAGAAAGGTTGTGTCTTTGTTCCAAAGGTTGTGTCAAACCTGTTGAAATATTTCACCAGTGGTACCTGTTAGGAATTTCACCAATGGTACCTATTTTTGAATATTTATTTGGTACCCAAACTAATTATTTCAACTGTAGTACCCAAATTACTCCAATATTACAAACTATATAACACATATACCAGTCTAAAAATATGTGCAGTCTGAGACTTCCCTTCAGAGCAGCATATGATCTTCGTGAGGTGTTGGTCCCAACTATTGCAAGGATGGTGCTGTTTCTGTAGCCATTGCATGATCCTTGTCCAGACCTGTTGAGTGTAAGTACAGCTGACATAATGGTGATCTCTCGATTCATAGTGACTCTGGCAAAACACACAATCCTGTCCTACAATCAATCCCTATTTATGTCACCAATACGATGTGACTGAACAAGATGAAATCCAACCTTTACGAATATAAGTAGTCCCAGTAAAAGGTAAACAGATTTCATGTAAACTAAGAGGAAGAAGGTTCATGGAGTTCAGGTATAATATGACCGATTTTCAGATAATATGCCAAAAACAAGAAATGCAAAATGAATGTGAATTTCACCTGTTCTCTTATTCCCACGAGAAGCGCTGGCAGTTGGGAGTACCATAGCCCAATGCACACCCAGGAATCTCCTCAAGTCCAAATCCACAACTATTGAGGCCTTGTCCATTTTAACTCTTCCGAACTCGGCTGGACGCAATAAACCTCATTATCACATTGTAGGTTGCAAGGGTTCGTAACATAAGCTCCACGGAGGTTAGGATTCATAAGGTTCTGATATGCATCCGCACCCTCCATTGGCTTCTGGTATGGAAATGATCCAATTTCACCTTCAATCCTTCCTCGGATGTCCACAAGCAAGCACTTGAGCCTGGAAATTTCAGCTTCCAAGAAAGCTTGACCCTGCAGCCTCTTCAACACTTGCTGATTTATAGCCCTCAATCTGACTACCTCATCCTCTAATGATGCAACCTGAGCCTTATTTTTCTCACGGTACCTGCGAACTGCTTCCTTATTACTCAAAGGGCGTTTCTTTCCATTATTTGCTGCTGCAGAATCTGCAGTATCATCACTGAGGATCTTATCCTCACTTGGAGGAGGAACAACCATGGTCTGAACATGGTAACAAGTATGTGTATGTGAGTTATCAGGGCCAGGTGGATTACAAGGGTGGGTATGAATGCAAGCATGCATTTCCGAGAAAATTTCATTGAAAAGCCTTTTCGTAGAACTACATTCTGGAGTTTCACCAAAATTAGAACTTGAAACAATTTCTTGGTTAGAGAATTCGAGCTCCCCGTTGTGCATTATTGAAATCCACAAGAACCTGAAGGTGCACCCCCAAACTATTAAGAGACTCCTATATAGTTGGTATTCAGTAATCCAGTCTTTAAATGGGCAAATGCCAGATAGGAAGAAATTGAACACGGCAAAAAGATGAAAACTTTAACAACACGAAAAGTAGGATAAGTATCCTTTGCAAGGAAATTTGAAGTCTTGATAACCAAAATTCTAACAAAAAGTTTTACCCAGTTTTCAGATGGGATAGCTCACACTAGCTAGCTTCTTGTTGGAAATTCTCTATTTAGTGGACTCACATATTTAATATAATTGTACATATATTGTTATCAATTAAAGACGCCCATTTTTCTGATCTAATAAAGCGTTATTTTTATGGGCTATATATTATGTTATGTTATAAGGTATGAATTTTATATGCGTAGAAACCTATTTAACTTTTCAGTTATAATTAATGGGTTCATAACTGAAGAGTTGCACCTCTTCTGAAAGGTTACGTTTGAAGAGTTATGTCTCTTCCGAAGAGGTGTCTCACTATTATATATTGGTTGTGGTCCCTAAGTCTGTTACTGATTTTTTTCCTCTCTGCCCCATTAAGAGAAGTGTCATAAAGAAAGTAACAAGACTTAGAAGATCATGACTTCCTTCTATCGATTCTTACAATGGATGAAAGGTAAGTGTCTTTACTATTCTTCTAAATGTATGTCGTTGTCTAATGATTTACTTGCGATGTTGTGTGGAGTGCATAAAGTTTTCCAACAAGTTGTATCAGAGCAAGGTCTTGTTAGATCATTAGACGCGGTATTTAACTTTCCGGAATAAAGTTTAGTGTTTTGGTTGGGTGGCCGTATAACGCCAAAGTCAAAAACCTGTTGTTCTTATTTAGTTTTACACTTATAAAGAACAAAAGGTTGGGGCAGATTTTGCCGTTTTTTCTGTTCGACTATAACATATATCAAATTATTAGAAATTTGATCCATGTGTTTGCAATTCGGGTTGACGTCATTTAGGCCTCATTTGTTTGCACTTATTGGAGGTCTGAATCTTAAGACATTAAGTGCATTTGTTTGCGTTAAGATCTAAGCACTTATTGGGTCTGAATAGGTC
Organism: Lycium ferocissimum; assembly: GCF_029784015.1. Taxonomy (NCBI): domain Eukaryota; kingdom Viridiplantae; phylum Streptophyta; class Magnoliopsida; order Solanales; family Solanaceae; genus Lycium; species Lycium ferocissimum. The sequence goes on from NC_081344.1 coordinate 16,058,728, forward strand.
TTAATCATTAAGATCTTGAACCAAGTCTTAATATCATTAAGAGGTATTTTTGTATGGAACTTTTTTATCACCAGCTCCAACCCCAACCCCAACCCTCCACCTCAACCCCACCCCCACCCACTCTCCACCTCAACCCCACCCCCCACTCTCCACTCCGACCCCACCCATCCACCTCAACCCCACCCCCACCCACTCTCTACCCCCCACTCCCCACCACCCCCACCCCACCAACCCCAATCCCACCTCAGACCACCCACTTTCACTCCCCACCACCAACCCCTACCCCACACCACCCACTCCCACTCCCCACTACCCCCACTTCCCACCACCAACTCCACTCCCACTCCCTACCATCAACCCCTACCCCACACCACCCACCCCCTCCCCATTACCTTACCATCAACCCCACCTCACGAACCCCACCACCAACCCCACCCCCACTACACCACCCCTCACCCCAACCACCCACTCACCCCTCCACCCCCACTCACCACCTACCACGACTACAAAACATCTCCGCCATTACTAGTGAACATAAATGTTTCATTTTTTTTTTATCAAATAATATATTTTTTTTATTAAATTTGTATTTATTTTCTACGATTTAGTTACTTTTTAATTTGAATTGTATATTTATTATGTTTAAATAAACACATTATGCACATTCAGATATTGAAAAACAAACAGTCTTAATCATTCAGTGTTCAGACCTAGAGACAACATCTTAATGATTCAGATGTGCATTCAGATTCAGACGTCTTAATCTTAATGAAAACTAATGAGGCCTTAACTGAGAACAAGATGAGGAAGTTACTTATATTCCTTCCCTTCCGTATCATGTAACCAAGAATTGTTTACCAAGATGAGGAAGTTACTTAAAGAATGCTATCAAAGTGATTGATGGAGTGCTCATTACGATTATGTTGGGTTGCTTATAAATTGTTTAATCGTATATCTGTGATACACCACCGATCTTCTATTTTTCAGTTAAGACATGATCGTTGGTGTTATTGTTTGAATCAAAATGTGATCAATTATATCATTCTTAAAGCATTGTATTGCTTGTCCAATTTGAAATTAATTACAATTTTTGGTAATTTGGTTTCCTATATTATGCAATAGATGCAGTTTGGTCCTCATTTGTGCATATTCAGTTTTGCATATTTGTTTTAAGTTTGTGCAATTTAAAAGTGTTATTTTGGTTTATGTTATTAATCTCTATTTGGAAGCTTTCATTGAGATACATATTTTAAGAGTTGACCAAAATAAATTGGAGGACAACTTAGTGTCATGAAAACTTTCCAAATCTAATAAAGTTTTAGGAGTTCCAAGGCTCCCTAAGACTATAAAGTATTAAGTTTAGAAGATTTCATATGGAATATGATATATACTAAAAGTTAAAGTATCAATGTTATGAAATTTTTCGTTAAATCTAAGATTTTAGGAATTGCAAACGCATCCTAAGATCATAAGGTATTAGATTGTGAAGAATTTTCATTTAGAAAGTAGTAATATTGTAGTAAAGGACTAATGTCATGAAATTTTCTTAAATCTAAGATTTTAAGATTGTTAGCGCATCCTAGAACTATAAGGTATTAGATTTTAGAAAATTTCAAATGGATTATGCCATTAAAACAATATCATTAGTGCCAAAGGTTACATGTCTACAAAATTTGAGAGTGGCAAAGCATCTTAAATTTGATAGCAAGAAGTGCCAACCTTATAAAGGTATGGTATTAATAATGCAATCAATCCATTAGGTAATTAGTCGATTGCCCAAAGGTACGGTTAATATGCGGGAATTGGTTGTGGTAGAATGAGACATTTAAATATTAAGAACAAACTTTTTCGGTTGCCCAAAGGTACGGTAAAGTTTGAAGGATTTTTGTGTTTCAGTTCTATAGTTAGTAAGTTTCATGCGATTTGCAAACTTTTGCCCAAAGGTGATGTTTGAATTTACTAGTGTCAAGTTCATTTGTCTTTAGCACAACAGTAACTATGAATTTTTTGGCAACATTATTCTGCAGAACTTTATGTAGGTTTTTGCTGTGCTTTTCGGATTTTCTAAAGCTATCTTGCATAGAATGAATATTGATCTGCATTTTCCTAGTTACATTTTGGGGATGTCTTTTTTTTTTTTTTTTTGCTATTTTTCCACTGCTTATAAAAGAAATATTTATTTGTACTGGGAATGGGATTATACCACGTGTGCTTCTTGTTTCAATTGGAATAGATTAGTCTAATATGTTTATATAAAATTTATCTATTATGAACATTAAACATGTTTTATCTATGCTAAATAATTATCCCAAAGGAAGATTATTTTGGCCAGATTATGGATAGCCATGAATATGTGATACATTTAGTAATATCATGTTGGTAATGTATCGGTCCAAAGAAAGACATATTACTAAGTCGTTTTGGTACTCAATATTTATGAACTGTGTATAAGAGCACCACTTACAAATTACTCCCTCCGTTCCAATTTATGTGAACCCATTTGACTGGGCACAACATTTAAGAAAGAGTGAAGACTTTTGAAACTTGTGGTTCAAAATAAGTCTTGAATATTTGTGTGGCTATAAATCATTTCATAAAATGAATTTGTTTCCAAATTAGAAAAGAGGTCATTCATATTGGCACGGACTAAAAAGGAAATAGGTTCACATAAATTGAAACAGAGGCAGTATGTCTTTTCATCCACAACTATAACACCTACCATCAATTAGAAAATACTCATTCCTATTCATTCGACTAAACCCATACCCATACCCATCACCAACACCACGGTGTTAGCTCTACTACATCGTCGTAGAGAAACCCTCATCCGTTTAATTGTAACTGTGAACTCAATTTTTTTTTTCGCATTCATTTTTGAGATTCTAGAAATTTCATGATTCTTTTTCGGAAGAGAATTCCATGATTTTTTAATTTAATTTTGAAAAGAGATATTAGAAATTTCATGATTATTTCAATTTAATTTGTCACAACACTTAGTTTGTGGAAGAGAAATGAAGGTGGGTCTCTTTTTTGGATAGTTTTGAGGTTTTGTTACGGAGGAAGACACTAATGGTGTTGATAAAGGTGATTGAAGCTGCCGGAAAAGTTTATGGGCTATACATAAATATTATGTTATATGGTATGAATTTTATATACATAAAAACCTATTTAACTTTTTAGTTATAACTGAAGAGTTGCATCTCTTTTGAAGGGTTACATTTGAAGCGTTATCTCTCTTCCGAAGAGGTGTCTCACTATTATATATTGGTTATGGTCCCTAAGTCTTTTACAAATTATTTTCCTTTCTGCCCCATTAAGAGAAGTGTCATAAAGAAAGTAATAAGACTTAGAAGATCATGACTTCCTTCTATCGATTCTTACAATGGATGAAAGGTAAGTGTCTTTACTATTCTTCTAAATTTATATCACTGTCTAATGATTTACTTGCTATCCTGTACGGACTGTTTAACGTTTTCCCAACACTTCTCTTCATTCTTAGCATGCAAATTCCTACTGCTTTTGGCTCAATCTATGTATAGATATAAGCAAAAAAATTGGAACATAAACACACAAACATAAATAGACCGAATCCTCTGACTTTAAGGGCCTGTTTGGAAAACCACCCAGGTAATTGGAATTGGGTGTAATTACACTGTTTGACGTGTTTATATGGCCAAGTAATTACACCGTTAGGTGGGAATTGGTTGTAATTGAGAGGGTATAATTACACTCTCCAATTCTCAAGGGAGGGTTGAGAATTGGGTGTAATTGAAGGGTTAGTTTTTAGTGTTTTTTTTTAAAAAAAAAAAAAAATTAATTTCTTTTTATTATTAATTTATTTTTTATTTCTATGATTTTAATTTCTTTTGATTTTTAATTAATTTTTTATTTCTATTATTTTAATTTTTTTTTTACTTTTTAATTATTTTTATTTTTTAAAATGTATTTTTTTTTTATATTATTTATTTTTCATTTCCTTTCTTCTCATTCCCAACCTTTACTTCTTGTGGTTCTATGTAATTGCTCGTTTTTTATTTTAATTTATTTTTTTATTTTATTCATTTAGCATAACCATGTTATTATTCTAGTTTTTGAAACTACACCTCTTAATATTGGAAAGAATGAGTTATTAACAAACTTGACATATAACGAGTGACGTTATTAAAGTAGAATTTCGTTATAAATGAGGTTATAAACTTATATTTTCCCTTTCTTTTGAATTATTTACTTAAGTTATGTTGGAACTTACTTATGTAATGTTGGAATTTGACATAAGAGTATTATGTTAAACTTTTTCTTTTGGATTTTTGAATTTAGGTTATATTTTCAATTTTAAGTTATTTGCTTTCACATTGCATGTTGTTTATTTTTCACTTACATTTGTTGAATTTTTGTGTCAAACATTTGAATAATGTTATGGCATTATATTTATAATTTTTTTTTCAAACATCCAATCCATGACGTTCTCACAAAAAAAGTCTTCTTTTAAGTTTTATAATTAATTAAAATTAAATAAAATTAATTTGAAAAATATATATCAATTATTTTTTACAATATTAGTTACAAACATATGATTATTAATTAATATATTTTCAAGAAACAATGTGTTATTAAATAAATAATTTAATATCATTTATAATGGCAAATATTTTTTAAATATTAATTTTAAATTTTTTATAATTAAATTTTATTTTTAAATTAAACTAACTGTGTAATTACACTTGTGCAACCAAACAACACGCTTGTAATTACATTATAATTACGTTATGATAAACAAATAGATTGTTTAATTACACTACTATGTAATTACTAGGCTGTGCAATTACTACCCTAGTAATTACACCAATTCCAATTACCAGGTGGCTTTCCAAACAGGCCCTAAAGCGTGAAGTTCCACTTCAACAATAACAACTATGCCTTAATCCCACAGAAATAGCGTTCCCTATATGAATCCTCTACATCCATTCAACTTTGTTCAGACATTTCAAAACAAGAAAAAAGAAGATTTAAAAATAATCCTACAGCAAATGCACTTACAAGCCATATATGCACAAAAAAGAAGAAAACCCAGAATTTATCACATCATAACAGAGAATGGAAAAATGCAAGAACATGGCAAAAAGTTGAAAACTTTAGGCAGAAAAAAGAAGGTAGGATATACATATATATAATTCTTTGCAAGGAAAATTGAAGCTTTGATAATCTAAAATCCAGCAACAAAACAAACACACACACATAAAATACACATATGACCAAATCATGTGAATTTAAAGTGAAAATTCCCTGCACCACCACCCTCACATGAACAACAATTGCACCTCAATCCCACACTAATTTGGGTCGCTATATAAATCCTTTATATCAATTCAACTCTATTCAGACCATCTCAAAACAAGAACTTCAAAAAAAAAAAAATCCCTAAAGCAAATGCGAGTATAAGCCATGTAAGCACCAAAAAGAAAGTAAAGTCCAGATTTGCCACATCAAGAAAAGGAAAAAGTCCATCAAATGGCATTAATCAAGAGGTAAAATTTTCAGCAAAATATCTAAACAGGGTAAATATACTTGCTTACAATGGAACACTTGTACTGGGAATGGCGTTTCACTTTATGAAACAGAGTCCAAGAAGATTAAGAGAAGACTTGTAATATAATTATGAAAAGAGGAGGTCTATGGAAGAAAAGAGGTACTATGTCTATGGAAGTACATATATGTGCGTGTAGATTTTTTACAAGAGAATAGGAGCAAGAAAAGAGGTACTATGTCTATGGAAGTACATATATGAAAAGAGGTACTGTCTATGGAAGTACATATATGGGTGTGTAGATTTTTTAAAGAGAATCAAACGGGAGCAGGAAAAGAGGTACTATGTCTATGAAAGTACATATAAGCGTGTGTAGATTTTTTACAAGAGAATCAGATGGGAGAAAGAAAAGAGGTAGGTTTTTTACAAGAGAATTAGACGGAAGCAAGAAAAGAGGTACTATGTCTATGGAAGTACATATATGCGTGTGTAGAATTTTTACAAAAGAATCAGACGGGAGCAAGAAAAGAGGTGCTATGTCTATGGAAGTACATATATGTGTGTGTAGATTTTTTACAAGAGAATAGGAGCAAGAAAAGAGGTACTATGTCTATGGAAGTACATACTATGTCTATGGAAGTACATATATGCGTGTGTAGATTTTTAAGAAAAGAGGTACTATGTCTATGGAAGTACATATAAGCGTGAGGTACTATGTCTATGGAAGTACATCTATGCGTGTGTAGATTTTTTACAAGAGAATCAGACGGGAGCAGGAAAAGAGGTACTATGTCTATGAAAGTGCATATAAGCGTGTGTAGATTTTTTACAAGAGAATCAGACGGGAGCAAGAAAAGAGGTACTATGTCTATGGAAGTACATATATGCGTGTGTAGATTTTTTACAAGAGAATCAGACGAGAGCAAGAAAAGAGGTACTATGTCTATCAAAGTACATATAATTAAGCGGGTGTAGATTTTTTACAAGAGAATCAGACAGGATGCAAGTACGACAATAAAGTGCCATTTATACAATCAATGTGGTTTTATGATTGTAATAAGATTATTTATACTTCTTCTTTAGGTTTTCAGTTACTCTTCGTGCCGATTTAACTGGCGGTATTTGACTAATTTAAAAGAAATTATAACAAATCATAAATATTTATGAGATTATAATTTATTTTATTAAATTTTAAATAGAAATTTTAAAGTTAAATTATTTTTTAATAAGAGAGTATATCATTCTATTTGGAGATAAGAAAAATTGTATTCTTTCTCCTTATAATAAAAGAATAAACTGTTAAAAAATAAAGATTATAAAGTAAATACACCAAAGATAAATATATCGAAAGAGACTGATATATTATTCAACCTTTAACTTAAGAGAGATTTCATTGTATAACTCATATTCTACAAATGAACTCCTATTTGTAGGAGGAAATGCTTGATGGCCAAGCAACCAAGATGATAGCTTGGTGGCCAAGTTATCTTGGTGACCAAGTATCTTGGTGGCCAAGTTATGATAATGGACATACATTAATTTACAACACTCCCCCTTGGATGTCAATTAATAGATGATGTGCCTCATTAAAATCTTTCTAGGAAAAACCCAATGGGAAAAATCATAATGAAGGAAAAAAAGTACATGTATCTAGTAACACGCATTGCTAGCTGCCTCATTAAAAACCTTACCAGGAAAATCCAAATGGGAAAAACCTTGGTTAAGGGAAAAAGAGTGAGGTTGGCAGAGCATTTGTGATCAGATCTTTCAAATGATCATTTGACGAACTGTATGATCTGCATCTTCCTTTCTCAGATAGAGTTGCATCATCACCATATAATATTGTTGGAATCACGTCAAGTACATTCCGCACTACTAAAAAATCAGCGTTTAGTGACGGAATATTAGCGACAGACCATATTCTGTCGCTAATTAACGACGGATTAGCTACGGATACCTCATTTTGTCGCAAAAAAAGAAACTAAAATTTTATCTCATTATATAGCGACGGATTAGCAACGAAAAATGAGTTTCGTTACTAATAATTAGCGCGAATTTTTGGCGCCTTAAATTTACTACAGATTTAGCAACAGAAGAGGCGCGACAAATTTTATTTTTAATTAGCGACGGATTCAGCAACGAAATATCCGTCGCTAGGCCTTTAATTTTTCTAGAAAAAAATATATATTTGCAGCAACGGAAAATTTTGTCGTAATATTAACTATTAAAAGAAATCAATGTATTATTTAGCGACGGATTGTAAAATCCGTCGCTATTCCGTCGTTAAATGTAAAAAACAAAAGATATGTCCTAGCTAGGTTACGCATTCTTTCATTTCCAACACAGTAGCCAACACGGATAGAGAGATAGAGCGAAATTGGTAACATAGAGAGAGAGAGCACAACATAGATCAAAATAATGTGAATCTAGGGTTTACATTGTGTTTTTCTCTTCTTCTACTGCAATTTTTATCTAAAGGAAAGGTATGTTTTGATTTTTGTATGTGTTATGGGCGGTTTCTTTCTTCTTTACCTCTTCTTTGTGTTTTACGACATTAAATCTAAAACGAAATTAAGATATCTGTGTTTTCTTGCTTATTATCTAAATGACGAGTGTTTTAAGTGTTTTTTTTTGGCTAAAATCGAAGTTGGGTGTGTTAAAAGCGTTGGGTTTATAATTTATTTGGAGGTTAAGTATTGGGAATCTCTATTTGGGCGAAAATCGATGAAAATGGAAATTCGACCTTTGTTTGTGCTAAATCTTGTAGGATAATATTATTTGGTGGTTAAAGTTTGTTTTAATTTATTGCATGTCGAGAAAAAGCTTGAAGAACTCAACATTCTTTATATAATCTGTGATTTGAAATCAGTGTTAGTGAACTCCGGGTTTCTTACTCGATTTTTTTTGTTTCAGTTTCAGTTTTGTTAATTTCAGTTTGTCATTTTTTTTTTAACTAAAAGGTGAATGATATGGTCTGTTTCACTAAGTTATTTCAGCTTGTTCTTCCATTTAGAGGTCATTCGGTTGTATTAATGATATGAAGACAGAACATTAATTTGATTGCTCTGTTTATGTCAACATTAATAGGAACATGAATAATCTAGAGCGTGATTGGATGTACAATAGGTTGGATGGCCGAGGGGGTATAAATTCTAGCTTTGTAACCGGTGTAGATAATTTTATCCAATTTGCACTTTCTCAACGAAATTACATGAGCGGTAACAAGGTTAGATGTCCATGTAAAAAATGTCACAACATTAAATACATGGATGTTGAAATCGTTGAATATCACCTTTTTAATTTTGGATTTGTTGAGGACTATTTTGTTTGGGAGTATCAAGGGGAAAAAGATATGATCGGTGAGATAGCTTCTGGTAATGATTTGCATGATGGTTATCAACTTTGAATCGGGATTCGATGATCCATACCGACAAATGGTCTTGGATGCGAATTTGGACCCAACTTTGGTCAGGGTTCGAGTTCGCAATCTTATAGCAATATTGAAGTTGATTCTTCTCATCCTTATGAACCTTTAATGGAGGAGGAGCCTAATCCTTCAATGGAGGAGGAGCCTAATCCCGAGTCCCAAAGATTTTACAATTTGCTACAAAAGCTGCTGATGAAAAATTATATCCGGTTCTTCTCTCTCAACTTGTAGTAGTCTCGAATGTTAAATATTAAAATGGAGAATACTTTGTCACGAAGAGGTTATAACCAAATGATACAATTGTTGAAAGACGCTTTTGAAGATAACAAAGTGCTTGATAGCTATTATCGGACTAAGAAACTAGTGCGTAGTTTGGGTTTGCCGGTTGAAAAAATTGATTGTTGTGATTCGGGATGTATGTTGTATTGGGGTGATGATGAACACCTTACATCTTGTAAATTCTGTGGTAACCGGAGGTATAAGCGTCGTGTCGGCTCTCGTAAGAGAGGAAATTGGTCCCTTACAAGAAAATGTATTATTTTCCTTTGATTCCTAGATTGAAAAGATTATATGCATCCCATGCTATTTTGCCGACATGAGATGGCATCATGAGCATACACAAGAGGATGGGGTAATGCGTCATCCATCGGACTACGAGGCTTGGAAGAACTTCAATGAAACTCATTCTTTTTTTCTGCTGAACCAAGGAATGTAAGGTTAGGGTTATGTCTTGATGGTTTCCAACCGTTTAGTCAATGCGGGAGGAAATACTCTTCGTGGCCGGTGATTGTCACCCCATACAATTTGCCTCCGGGAATGTGTATGAAAGAGGCATATATGTTCTTAACCGTCATTGTTCTGGGCCAAACAATCCCAAACATAAAATTGATGTTTATACGCAACCTCTAATAAAGGAATTGACTTTGTTGTGGGAGACGGTGTAGAAGCATTTGACATCTCGAAAAAGCAAAACTTTATTTGATTAATCCACTTTGATGTGGACAATCGGTGACTTTCGGCATATTCTATGTTATCGGGATGGAAAATGGGGCAAGTTAGCATGTCCTTATTGTATGGAGGAAACACAATCCTTTAGATTACAACATGGCAGGAAAACATCTTGGTTTGATAGTCATAGAATGTTCCTTGACCAACATCATCCTTTTAGGAGAGATCGTAAAAACTTTCTCAAAGGTAAGGATTGTCAAAAGACTATCACCACTCTATAGAACAGGAGAGGAAATTTTGAACCAAATTTGTGACTTGGGGATAAGGAAAGTAACAGAGTTAGATGCACAGGAAGTTAATCAGAGAATATGTAAGTCTTGTGGATGGAAAAAGCGAAGCATATTTTGGGATTTGCCTTATTGGAGTTCTAACATGATTCGACATAATCTTGACGTCATGCATATTGAAAAAAATGTCTTTGATAATGTATTTAATACAATTCTTAATATTGATAACAAAACCAAAGACAATCTACAATCACGTCAAGATATGGTAAATTCCGTGATCGACCAAAGTTGGCAAAGGACACTAGTGGAAAATATCCAAAAGCTATATATACAATAGCTAAGGAAGAAAGAGTTATCTTGTTCAATTGGGTGAAGGGTTTGAAGTTTCCGGATGGATATGTTTCGAATTTGGGTAGATGTCCGTACACAAACGCGAAAGATTATTTGGCATGAAAAGTCATGATTGCCATGTGTTCATGCAACGACTAATGCCTATTGCTTTTCGTGAATTTGCTTCCCGTAATGTGTGGCAAGCATGAATTGAGCTTATTTTTAAAGATCTTACTTCGACCACTCTACGAGTGGATGACATGGAAAGATTAGAGGCGGACATCCCGCAAATCTTGTGTAAGTTAGAACGTATATTTCCCCCAGGTTCTTTGACTCAATGGAACATTTGCACTGCCATATGAAGCAAAGATTCGGACACAACACAATATCGATGGATGTATCCTTTTGAAAGGTAAATTTGAAACTTTATGTTCAAATTGTGACAAGTATGCTAAACATAACTTTTCTAATATAACGGTCCATCCATTTATGTATTTAGGTACCTCGGAACTCTTAAAAGAATGATTGGGAATAAAGCTAGTGTTGAGGGTTCCATTTGTGAAGCATACTTGATGAAGGGTCAACACGTTTTGTTTTCTCATTATTTTGAACCTCGTGTCATGACACGTAATCACGATGTAGACCGTAATGATGATGGTGGTCTTTGTAGAAGATATTGAAGGAAATTTATCAATATTCACCCATCCCGGTCGACTATGGGGAGAAGCAAAAAAGAGGAATTTATCCACTTGAAGAAATCAAGGCTGCCCAAACTTACATTTTACTAAATTGTAAAGAGGTTGAACCGTTTGTGAGGTAACATTTGAATGTTAAACTCAATTATTATTATAAATGTCTCCATATATATCATGACTTTCTATTGAACTTAATTTGTTGCAATGAAGTATGTATGTGCAACGTACGCGAGGAGAATTCCGAATATATCTCAAGGTCAAATAGATGAGAGCCTTGAAGCATATTTCTCTATATGGTTCAAGGAATATGTAAGTTTCAACAATCATTAATTTTTATACAATATGTTATTAAATTCTCAAAATTTAACTAAGTCTTACATTTTTCAAATAGGTCCTATGACCATATTGAGAATAAATTCTTGCGTAGTCTTGCTCATGGACCACTAATAGGCGCTACATGTCATTCGTGTATTTTACTAATGGATACAAATTTCACACGAACGGTCATGGTAGCGCAAGATCAACAATGAACGATGGAGTTTGTATCTCGGATCAAATTTTGGTGATTACTATGGACGGATAAAAGAGATTATACAAGTGGAATTTCGTGAAGATCCTTTAAAACATCAAATGTTATTCTCGTGTGAATGGTTTGATCCAACTATGGATGTTGGTGTTAAAAAGCATAATCGGTACAAATTGGTTGATATTAATCATCGTCGCCGATATAAAAAATATGAACCTTTTATTCTTGCGATATAGCAACTCAAGTGTGTATGTGTCGTATCTAGCAAGAAAAAGGATAAGGATGATTGGGTATTTGTGTTGAAAGTCAAACCTCGAAATGTTGTTGAATTAGCCGATGAGGAAGTAATGGTGACAGCTCCGATTTGAATGTTCCATTCCAAGTTGAAGAAGTTGAAGTCCACGAGATAGATATGAATGTTTCGATTGATGAAAATATACTCTTATATGATCCAAACGGGAATGCAATTGTAATGGATGAACCCATCGATGATAGGTTATTGCCGGAGCATCATGAAATCCAAAATGAATCTCGAGAATAAGAGTTTGAAAGCGAAGAAGAAGAGTATGAAGCGAAGAAGAGTATGAAACGAGAGGAAACTACGGAGGATGAGGAAGAGTTCGAAGAGAACACAGGATAGTGACTAATGCTTAGTAACATGTGTTGTTGTATCTTTAATGTATTTTGCTTAAGATTTGGGTGTAAAAATTTTCGATGGATGGTTGAGTGTTTTGATTTATACTTTTTTCTTTATTGTTTTCTTTAACCTATTTTACCAACATTTTATCATTACTTACGAATCTTGTAGTGTACTATGCGACTATGTTGTTTGATAAATGCCATTATAGTTTTAGTTCAACCTTTGATAGAATCCTCACGATGTTATTTATATTACGGATACGTAGTGGACGGTGGTGAGAATTCATTGACGTGCTACTCATTGAAGGTTACAATTTTTAATTTGTTGTTGTTGAGGTATTGTGTATTGAAGTTCTTCTCACTTAAGTTTATTTATCTCCTCTCTCTAAGAACTTGACTATTGATTTGTATAAAATGATAAATAGCGGTTGTTGATGACAAGCGCTACATTTTTTCTACGATAACGATGAGCAAGTATGGCCAAAATTGAATTTGATGAAAACTACTGCTTGTGTTGTCATGTATTGCAAAGTGGCCACTTTAACTCATCATGTGTGTCATACCATGTGATTCCGTTGTCATGATTCTGTTGTGGTGTTAATATCTTCTTGGAACGATCTAGATTCCCGATCAATGTATCAAATTGCGATGTGACATGGTAGAAAATGCATCTGCTTTGCTACTAGTCTTAAAGGGAAAGTACGCCTCTCCGGCGGACTTTTATCCCATTATGCTCTATACTAAAATATATATATATATATATATATATATATATATATGTTATATATATAGTAGCCGGGCGGACTTTTAGTTGTGTTTAAGTAAGAAAGACAGTTGTGTTTAAGTAAAGTACGCCATTCTTTTAGTTGTGTTAAGTAAAAGTCCATCACTAAGTCGGACTTTTAGTTGTGTTAAGTAAAAGTAACAAACGGAGGGGTAGACTTTTAGTTGTGTTTAAAAAGGACTTTTAGTTGTGATATAAACATAGGGGCGGACTTTTCTTTCTTGTAAGAAACTACTAAGAGGGCGGACTTTTAGTTGTGTTTAAGTAAAAGTGCACGGGAGGGCGGACTTTTAGTTGTGTTAAGTAAAAGTTTCGGAGGGCGGACTTTTAGTTGTGTTTAAGTTTGCACGGACGGAAAGCGGACTTTTCTTTATTGTTTTAGTTGTTGTCACGACCCAAATCATGGATCATGCGGGCACCCACACTAACCGAACCCTTCGATAACTACCTTAATTTGATACAACATGCGGAATAAATGCTATTATTATAAGAAATTCCAAAATCAATCTAGACTCATACAAGAGCTTCTAAGAAGTTTACAATTTGAATAGAAATGCTCAATGGATACGATAGTTTAAGGATAGAGAACAACAGAAATCTAAGGAGAGACTGCAATAGCTCACCCAAACGTCTTTGACGAATGCCTCGAAACGGTCGTGAGACTCCGAACATCACACGAAAATAACTCTACACTCCAGAAGGAGTGTGCAAGAGTAGCATGAGCACACCACTAGGCTCGTAGGTATCATAGGCCGACAATGGTTAGTTCACGCATATAAACAAGAAGCAACTAACAAGTAAGCAGATAAGTAATCAAACACAGTCACACATCTAGCACATGAGAAAGTCTTGCATTAACGATAGTCACAGGGATCTCAATATCTCAGATTATAAGCCTAGGGAGAATTCTATAAACCTCGATTCCATCCAACCTTTAAAATAAATACTCACAAACAACAACTCAGTAATTCACAAATCAAGAATCAATCAGAGAATGTGCCATGCAATGACATGAATGACCATTCAAATGGATCTCTGCTCTGCATGCAATGCAATGTCGTGCTATGTAAATGTTATGCAATGTAGTCACCTCTCACACTCCACTCCCGTACACACATGCTATGGCAATGCCTCATAGTCATGACCCATGGGGGACCCGCGAAGTCCATGTACCACTCGCTCCGGAATATAACCTCGGATCACGAACTCTCACGATCCCGGCAAAGACCTCGGGCATCGGACACTCCATCGTTCCGGCAAGAAACCTCGGGCAACAAACACTCACAATCTCCGGCAGAAACCTCGGAGTCTCTCTCGTCACTCAATCTCTCGAGTCTCTCTGTCACTCTCAATCTCCGGCAAAATGAGTCTCTCAATCACTCTCCTCACCATTATAACAACATAAGAGTAATATGAAAGCATGTCATGCATGATATCAGTCTCAACTATATCACCAATATGCAATAAACAAGTACAAGTCATATTTTGCCCACGGCTCAATCATCAATATTACCCTTCCCTTTCATAAGGTGAGGAGCTAGTATGTGATAAAGATACAACTAGGTGATAATTACATCACATAGCACATAGAATATGGGATGCATGCCTCGCATGGAATCAACCTCAATAATCACCGCAATCATAGGTTCCATAGATTCATACTAGGAATTGCAATTCAATATTCAATTCTCTAATAACCTTCCTCTTCCATATGACCAAAGTGGGATAACAAGAGAGAGAGAATTATATCAAATACATGAAATCACAATACAATGACAGCTCACATAACAATATCGTAATAATGGCGACGAGCCCACATAACAGTATTACAATAATGGCGACAAGCCCACATAACAGTATCACAATAATGGCGACAAGCCCACATAACAGTATCACAATAATGGCGACAAGCCCACATAACAGCTGGTAATACCAACCTAGATGGAATTTACCTCCACACCATGCCCGAAGGCCTATCATGCTTTCCCCGTCAATCACTACTATTTACATACGTTTCGCTAACCGGAGTCTAGACATAAAGTAAACCGTAACCTACCTCAATGCCGAACATGTGTGTCACGAACTTTCACGCCAAAGCTTTTTCCTTCTGAAGTGCTTCCGAATGGATAAGGTCTTTAGCGCTTATTCGTCACACAATATGTGTACGCTACCCAATAATACTTCAACCTATAATAAGACGCCAACAACTATGGTTAAGCTACGGGGAGATTCAAACGTATTCTAACGTTAGTAACTCCTTTCTAGATGTTTAGGCGATGTTTTCTCTTGTATCTAAACCAACCACATACTACCAATACAACATCAATAATTATGTGTTCAATACCAATCCGGACAGCCCACACAATATTCTAAACAACCCACATTCATAACATGCAATAACGATTCACATACGGTTTCGACATTCTCAAGTTACTTTTATTAGTTTGTAGCCTTAACGTTTGCATGTAACAACTTATAACAGCCCATCCAACATACAATATGATGTATACTCTTAACTTATAATTATTCTTTCCAACTTAATGAAAACACAAGTCCAAAACAGTCCACTACCACAACATGTCCAAAACAGATCTCTAACCGACAACATAACGATGTTCGGAATTCTTGCAAACGTTTACGAACATACTAAGCCAACCACATGCGATTTTTATACATCATTTCATGTCTTCTTTTCATATAATTTCAGTAAGTTATGACCAGCTATCCACACGACAAGTACAACATCAATTCATACGCAACTACGCTATATCGTCATTTCTATAATCCTTATAACAATTCTCAAATGACTTTAGTTTCAACTCCAACCATTAAACACCTTCATTTCCATCATAAAATTCATGATAATAACAATCAAAATATCAAGTAAAAACAGTTCACTAACTTCTTCACAAAACAGTCCACACACGGCTACACCATGCTTCAACATCGCTCACATAAAATCATAGATTCAACCATTTTCATACTAACATAACTTCACCTTTAACCTTCCAATTCTTTTCATTCTTTTTACCATGAGATCTATGATAGTAACAACCATATTTATTAAAGAAAATCAGTCCATTAATTCCACCAAAACAGCCCCTACGGCCAACTAACATTCCAACACCAACTTTCATGATTTTATGCATGCGATTCATGTTCGTCAAGTTACAACCATACTTCAACATCAACACATATAACCCCATAACTACCATCATGTTCCAACATCAACACACCTTATTTCATGCATACAACTTATATTCACACATCTACATCACCCTTAATACATGACAAGAAAGTTAGATCTTACCTTGACAACTTGACTTCTCTACTTGGCTAGAGTTGGTGACTTGAGATGGAAATGGTTCTTGTTGCTCCAAAGACTATCTTCACGTTTTAGGGACCTTCTAAAGGGTTGAAACACCTTGGAAAATAATTTTTGGATCAAGACTCAAAGGGCTCAAAAATCAGCCCCTTGGCCGAAATGCTCTCTCTCTAGGCTTAAGTTTTCTTTCTTTGTGTTGTGTAGTTGAAATGAATTGTGATGGCTGATTTCTTGGTCATTATTTGGTTCAACTTTGATGCCTACAAGTTGGTCACATGCTCCACTTATGGCATGATTCATTCCATTAACTTTACACTTTAAATTTTCTAATTTGTTTTCTACAACTTTAGGCCAACCTCACCTTCTTGTTTCTCCTTTCTTCTTTCTTTTCAATTGTTTACAAGACAATTGTATGTGTGGTGAATGATTCATACACCACCCTTTGTCCATTGTAATTATGCCAAGATGAATGAGCAATATTTAATGTGAAATGATCCCTCCACCATGTTATGTCCTCTAAAACAATGTATACTTTCATAAAGTAGTAGATGCTTAAATATTCAAATGCATACCTCACATGGATGCCTTATTTTCAGTCACTTGGCTGAATTCCATACTCCTTTCTTTCAATTTGGTTGTCCACAATATAATGTAAGTGTAGTGGATGAATCACATTTAAATGTATATTTGTATGTCTCCCATAGTAGTCTTATTTAAGATGACTTTGAGTCATCTTTTGGACATGGCATGTTAATGCTCATATTGGCTCATTGTTGCCACTAATTTTAACTTAACACCACAATTAAGTAGTTCCTAATTTCCATTAATGCTTCTATACCAAACAAAATTTGTAGATAAATTGTGACTTCAAACGAAATCGGAAGTTAAAGTCTCTACTTTGTATCTTGAGATAGTCTTAATACTCAGCCCGACTTGAATCATCCATATCTCCTTACCCCGATATCATTTTGACGAGCTGTTTGTTGCGTTGCAAACTAGACTCGATGAACTTAATTTTAGGCTTTTGAAACACCTTAAAACTCCTCATATACTAGGAGATATGCCTCCTACAATATAGGCTAAAATCGGGTCGAGATTTTACCGAAATTGTTCCGATTCATTTCGTTTAACTTCTAATCCTCTTCCAACCTCATGTAACCTCTTATACATACATATACACAGTCATTTACATCCATAACAATTCATATACATGTCTCGAAGGGTCCGTAGAATCACAATAACCATAAGTAGAACTCACAAAGCTTCGACGAAACTCCAATCGAAAAAGTATATTCCTATCTTTTGTCCATCTTCTATATCATTACTAATAATCTCAAATACTTTAAAAGGTCACTCACATTACCTCATATACATACTCATAACGCGATTTCAAATCCTTTAGGTTAAAAAGGTCACCTCGAGATACTTAAGACAACCATATTTATAACGATATTCTTACTAACTCGATTAACTTTCCTTGAACCTTCTTAACTCATTCTTTCTTGTTTTAATACAAGTAGCAAGGATTATTATGGAGTGTGACATTCTCCCCTCCTTTAGAACATTCATCTCGCATGTCAAATGAGGACTAAAACTCGTCAATTAAATAACCGAATCACCGTTATCGCGGACTATAGACGACAAGATTTGACCACGAAAAGGGTGTTTTAGGAATATTATGCCTAAAAGTGCTAAACGACCAAATGGGTCGTTACTTATGAATATGTGTTTAAGTCAAAAGTTCGGAGGGGGCGGACTTTTAGTTGTGTTAAGTAAAAGTCTCGGAACTCTTAAAGAATGATTGGGAATAAAGCTAGTGGGGCGGACTTTTAGTTGTGTTTAAGTAAAAGTTTATTTATAGTTGTGTTAAACGTAAACCTTTACCCTAACAAGGTCTTTAAAGTTGTGTTTAATAAAAGTCAACGGGAGGGGCGGACTTTTAGTTGTGTTTAAGTAAAAAGTTCGCAGAGGACACTTTGCCTTATATATATATATATATATATATATATATATATATATATTTTTTTACTTTTCAAGGTAAACTTTTAGTTATGCCTTAACTAAAAAAGTATGCCCCAAAGACATAACTAAAAGTAAACCTCATGGACCACTATTAAAGTTTTCCTTAAGGCATAACTTAAACTTTGCCTTATAAGGTAAAGTCTATGCATTAAGGAAAAGTTCTTGCCTTATAAGTGCTCAAGTTTGCAACAATTTTTCATTTGGTCTAATAAGTATTAGTTTTTTGCTATGTTTTTCTCTTTCGGATAACTTGACTTTGTTGAATTTGTATAAAAGGATAAATGAATGATTCTACGAAAGTTGATCTCTATAGATTGTGATTTAAAAAAGCGCAACTTAGTGTTGTTATTTGGATATTTTGACGGAAAAAAGTATGCTTTGGATTTAACCATGTCCACATTTTTTTTTTGTAGATATGGCTCGAGGCGAGGTCGAGGTAGCGGAGGTCGTGTAGGAAAGTCCTCGTTAAGGTGTGATTCTGCGGTCGTGCAAACATGCCTACCATTCTCATTCCCACCTATTAGTCCTCAACAAGGTGGTACGAGTTCCATAGGTGGGCCGGATCCTATAAACCAAGTTCAAACTTTACGTACGCCACCGGTTCAAGCCTCGAATGCATTTATTCGCCTCTCATAATAGAAACTATAAATTGTAGGTTTGCTTGTGTAACAAAAGTGCAGCATTTTGTAAATCTTGGGGAAGGGGTAGTTTTTTCATTTTGTAAATCATGATTAGTCATATTTGTAGACTTGCAAACAACTTGTATAAAAACCTCTTTCTCGATGGTTGCTTTAATTTCCTTACGTCGAAGGTCGAGGTAGTCCTCAACAAGATGGTAGGAGTTCCATAGGTGCATTTACAATAAACATATGTGTCTTTGGCCGGATCCTATAAACCAAGTTCAAACTTTACGTACGCCACGGTTCAAGCCTCGAATGCGTTTATTCTTGCCTCTCATAATAGAAACTATAAATTGTAGGTTTGCTTGTGTAACATATATATATATATATTATATAATCAAAATTTAGATTTTGTAAATCATGATTAGTCATATTTGTAGACTTGCAAAGGCTTGTATAAAAACCTCTTTCTTGCGATGGTTGCTTTAATTTCCTCACGTCCACATTTTTTTGTAGATATCGCTCGAGGAAAAGGTCGAGGTAGTCCTCGACAAGGTGGTACGAGTTCCATAGGTGGGCGGATTCTATAAACCATGTTCAAACTTTGGGTACGCCACCGGTTCAAGCGTCGAGATCACGGTAGTAACAACCATCCACGAATTATCTCCCATTACAACGATCCGAGCATATATATATATATATATATATATATATAAACCCGAGTAACAACATCGTCGAAGAAGAGTCCGTAGTCGTCGTGGCGGCGGACACTTACACTTGTTACTCTTACTCCTCAAAATCGGGGTTAGTCCATGCTTGTATTTTTTTTTATATATAATTTGTGGTAGGCCTTGAAATAATATTTTCAAATTTATGCGGAGTTGGAACCTTCTAAAGAATGCTCTAATACCATATCCGCATCTTTCAAAAATCAACTTGATCCCAATGGAATCAATTGGAAAGGTGTCTCAGAAGATACTAGAAATTTTTATTTTGGGGAATTCAAGGTATAACTTTCATCATAATTCGTTTTATAAGTGTATTAGCTTTTATAGTTAGGATACTAATAATATTAGTTTATAAACTGTTTTCAGAAGACATACCATTGGGACTCTTCGATTCCGAGAGTGTAATAAAAAAACATTGGAATACTAAGGCAAAGAAACACAAAGTATAGGAATTTCATTAGCAAAATTAAACAAAAAGGATTAAGCCGGATTATGTGTACGATAATGTGTGGGAACGCCTGGTTGCAACTTTGGGCGGATCCTAAGTGTGTCGAAAAGTCGGAGATAAATGCAAAGAATCGTTGTGGAGGGAAAGAAGTTGCTACGGGACTCACACGGGTGGCTATCTTTATTTTGCATTGGGGAGCATCGCAAGAGACTTGTAAGTATATATATTTCTTTTCATACACTCTTAAATTTTTTATATTTACTACTTGAAAAATACTACTTGAAAATTGTTTTTTCAAGGTGTTTTTGCGCTTCTTGATTGGTTTACCTAGGTATATATATTCTATTTTCTTGATTACTATGTTATTGTCTTTCTTGAATTATTTAGATTTTTCTATTCTGGTGGTATCTTGCTATTGTTCTTGGTGTAATTTTCTGAAATGAGTAACTTAGTAAATATATATATATATATATTTGCATGGTACCCCCTCCATTGGTTTTTGTAAACACAACAAAAGTCGCCCCCTCCCAAAATGGAACTTTCCCTTGAAGCATATATATATTTTTTTTTAACTTTTAAAGGGTCGAGATCCGACACCGGTGAGGTACATTTGCATGCCATACACGCTGATCATGATGGAGAATCTTTTGTTGATGAGCGTGCATATGTTTGTCCATGTAAGTTCAAAATTTTATAATTTAATTAAACTAATGACTCGTAAAGGTGTGGTAAACTAATTTAATTCGATGAATTAATGGAGAATCTTTTACCTAGGCTATAATATTTAGAATTAAACTAATGACTCGTAACGGTTGGTTAGTGATAACTAATTTCTAGAATTAAAACAGCGGTGTTTTTTAAACGTCTCGTAAAGGTGTGGTTAATGATAACTAAGCTTTGCTTGTGTTTAGCATAAAGGCGGTATGATGGTTGTGATATGTTTGTAAAGCAATGTAGGATCCTATATTAAGATGTGAAGCATACATTATGAATCTGTTAGATATATGAATGTTCTGCTTTTCAAATATACGACTAAGTTGCTTAGTGGTTATTATTATATATCAAACGAAACCAATCGGTACATTTGTAAAAACATCAAAATAAAAGCACAACAATAAACAAATTCTATGCTATGAATCATTGCCTTAACACCTATCACTATATGAACTTGGTTTGCTTCCATGCATTTGTTTCTTTGTTAACCACAAACCGATGTCATCAAACCATTTCGAATTATGTAAGTGCTTCTTGTTCCTCTCGGTAGTTGTAATGCTATGTAGTTTTGTATTACTATATGTGTCAAACTTAGCCGGATATTGCAAGTTTTCAATAGGAATGAGCATAGCTAATACGCCATTAAAAACCATACAATAGCGATTACTTGGTTGGGAATATGGCTAAGGTTGGGAATATGAAACTTATCCATGTTGATAAGCCTTCTTCCGATTACTTGGTAGTTACGAAAAATGGTAGAACTCAACTTCACTTTGATACTTCTCGGTCAATTTTCTGAAAGTCTCTTCCTTTTCTCTACGAAAATTCCTTATTTGCCAATTGAATTTTCATTTCTTCTCTCTTTTTCTTGAGCTCATTGATGGCTACCGAGCTTCTTAGCATGCTCCTTTTCTTTTTTGCAAGCTTTGACTTCTTTTTCTTACACCGAAGCATGTGAACCATGAAGCATGATCCTTTGCTTAACTTGTGAAAGAAATCCTGGATATAAATGAATAGAAATCGGCTTAGGATGTTGTTAAGACCGATGAATATATTTTTTCGACATTTGGCATAAAAGGCTTGTGTTTAGCATAATTGTGCGGTTAATTGATGTTCGTCGTTCCTATTGACGTCGCAAACTGCGCAACAATCTTCTATTTGCGTTTATGCAACCTTGTGTGATCATTTAGTCTGTATTACTTGTACACAACGAAAAATGGATAAATATCTGCTCTTTTATCTTTGGAATTCATTTCTCTTTTTATTTGGTAAAATTGAATGGTTAGTATTCTTGATGTTTTAATTTAACTAATTATTACAGGAAAGATATCAAGAAATATTACGGGAAAAATCACGTTTATCTCGGTCGATATTGATCAATGTGAAGCATATTACGAAGGCTGGGGAACAAGGAAGAGAAGAATATATGGTCTTGGATCTCTAAGCACAAAGTTATTATGGGCCAAATCTTTGCGTCAATTTTGCCTTTAATGCTTGATATTTAGGCGGCACCTTCAACTTCTCGATCGGCACCTACGATTTAAAATATGGAGGAGTTAGTGATGCGATTGATTCCTACAATTGTTGATCGCTTGCTTCCTTTATTTATTGAGAAGGCACGCGGAGTGATTTCTTCACCATCACATCATCCAAATACTCACTGTCGACAAACCATCGGTTGTGACACCCATAGTGCCTCCTCCTACTACGCAACGTTGACGATGTTGATCCTTTAGTTTACGATGGTGATCGTAGTCCTTCACCCATGCATTAGTTTTTTATGTTATCGCTTTTTTTGTTGGAAAGAACAAACTTATGCACTAACAATACTTGATGGATGTGTGGGTTCTTTTGGTAGTTGATAGCTTGGTGTTGTCGGTGTTTTGGACTTAACGATTGAGATTTCGCTATCTATTTTGAACTTTTTTTATAAATATTATTTTATGTGAATGTCGTTATTTTTAAGGGTATTTATTAATTTGTATTTAGTATGTTTCAACGGGCGTATTTTAAAAAAAAAAAAGGAAGAAAAATATTTGTGACAGTTGCGACGGATTTTGGTCGTTGCTAGAGGGACAAATATTCTATTGTCGCTAAATGCGAGCACAAATAATTCAATATTTTGCGACGGAATAGCGACAATGGTTTTCGTCGCTAATTTACTAAAACGACGAAATGAAATATGAAATTAGTCACGGAATTTATAACAATAGCAACAAAAATAATCCGTTGCTATAATGTGCAAACGGATCTCATACGTCGCTACTAGATCGCTAAGTTTGCAACGGATTTCAATTTTCCGTTGGCTAATAGGTTAGCAACGCGCAAAATCGTAACAGAACGCCATTCGTCGCTAATCCGTCTTTATAACACATGTTTAGCGACGTATATATCTGATTAGAGAGACTCGAACGTAAGTCACTAACGCATACGTTTTTTAGTAAAGTTAATTTAGCTCTTATCTTTGTATAATTTGACTGTAATGTAGAACAATATGGTATGACAGTAACGTCTCATGAGAATAGATAATAGCTCTGGATCGAACTCTTACATCGATCAAATGAATGCCCTGTATACTCAAAAAAAAAAAAAAAAAAACTTGACAATTTTTGTTAGGATAAACGCATTCATGTCAAGGCTTTCATTTGCAATATGCAATTGATCCTATTTCAACATCTCTATATAAAAGAGAGATTCTATCATGCTTATAGTGACAGCGAGATAGATAAACGCATCAATTGCACAAATATATGGTACTTCAGGACTAATCTAATTTCTCATTTCAACTTCTTTTGGTAACTCTTCAAGAGCTCCAATAATATTTAAGTCATCATCAACTTGCACAACAATATGAATTTTTTTGATTATCATATAGAGACAAGGGTAAACATGGTCATATTTGTACCCCTTGTCAATGAATATTCATTAAGGCAGTTTCAGTACATCATCCTTGATTCATTTAATCCATTTAAGGATTATAAACAAGTTTCCCAAGAATTTGTATTTGCTTCAGGCATTTTAAATCCTGAGAAATTTTCAAATAACTTTTTGTCAAGTAAGCACGTATAGTACGTGACAACTTCCATCGATAAACTGTGACATCTTCTGATGTCTATACTACAGGTCCAATCGCTTACCAAGATGCATCATTTCACTTGGTAATTATTTCAACGTCAACATGCTTTAAGAGACGTAGAATTTTGATCCTCACAACCTTATACTATATTGCGCGCTATCTAGTATCAAATATATCATCGATGATATATCATTTGTATCAGTTCGCAATTCGACATAACTTTGAATCTCATCACCGTTATTTTCGGTACTTTGAACCTTTCATAAGGTTTCATGAAGTGTTATGTCGTAGTCTTTTCAAGAGCACATTGCCTCCTTATTATGATCATTTTGTTCATTTGCCCCTCCCCCTTTTCAAGTATTATTACATTTGAAACCGATTGGTCTACCATGCTCCGTACGTATGTGTAGACTACGTCCCGGGGACATTAGGAGCATTTTGCAGATGAAATATGAAATAGTTGGGTCAACAAATGCTTCTAGCATTTGACTTGAATTATCTGAGGATCATACTGATGATAATTCATAACATATTTTTTAGCTGCATATTCTCTCCCCCTTATGTTAGAAAAACTAACACATATCCCCATTTTCTTTGGGAAATCCATCTGTGTGTATCATGGTATATCCATTAATCATATGCTGCACATCAAAAGCTATACGATGGAAATATCTAGTTCCTAACCCTGAACCAATTATGAGGGGAGAATTTGTCATAATTTCTGAAGCATACAAGTGTCGTTGTATGCAATATATCATATCTCAGACCAACGTACGAAACATTCTCATAAGGTTGGTTTATCTATATTATGGAGGCATCCAATGCCAAACCAGCTTAGATATAAACCAGCATTATCAAGATGAATTGTCTTGATTACATATTTTTGAAATTGTGCTTTCAACTCAATTATTTTGAGCAAGCAACTTTGTAAATGTCAAGCTGCCAGTTGACAATAAACTTATATGTGACCGTCTCATAGACACGTCTATTCAAGACATGGCATCGCAGGTAAAGGGGCCCACATTCACCTTTTATATTTTCTAGAATTTAGGGGATTCAATCCCAACATTAGCTGGTGTAATCAACTTATCATTAGAACAAGCAACACAAACAAATTTTTTAAGAATCTTCTAGTTCTTCGATATATTTCGAATACTCAATTGGCAAATCAGATTTAAATCAGGACGATCAAAATGGTCTTGTCAACTGGTAAAATTATCTGTACCCATAAACTGCAAGTTTACCATGACGAGTGATATTTATTTTAGTAAACTTCTGGTTTACTATTGCATGAGATTATGTCATAAACTTTTGGTTTATTATGACATGTGATCCCATCATGCTCGGGTAACGTATCACATACGTATTTCTTACTCGTAGTAACTCGAAGATATTTAATATTCCAATCATTTGTAGTCTCAATATGATAACCATTTTTATTGTCAGTGAACTTTAGATTTACTACAATCTTTTTGTTCCGACAGTAATAATTATAATTTAGGATGAATGGTTCTATCATATATAAGCTCTTCAAGAGACTTCTATTTATTTAACGTAATCAAATATTATTTGGACACCGCTGGTGTTATGATACTTGTAGATAAACAATTAACTCTTCTGGAGCCCTTGATCATTAATTTCTATTACCAAATATATATTTTTTAAATACTTCTGGTATCACGAAAGAAATTTTGGTTAGACACTACTGGTGTCATGAAAGAAAACAATAATGAAATGAAAGTTTAAAGACAATGTTAAACTATAAATTACGAAAAGTAAACGTTAAGCTCTAAACTTCAGTATCTTAAATATCTCCTTCAATGAGATTAGCCATTAACATCTGAATATTTTGTATCAAAGTAGCAACCACATAGTAATCACATCCTTCAGGAAGGGAGACATTAATGTTTATTTCCTTCAAGGAAATCAAAAACAATTAATCACAATGCATCAATATGGTTATAGTAGAAAACATTCTACTCTCCTTCCTTTTGCCTTAGAATGATACTTTAATATGTTTCGGCGTACGACAGATACGTGTTGTAATGTCTTAATTTCATACCACAAAAATAACATGTATATTCCTTGTGTTTTATCTCTACAAGAGATAGGTGGTGAAATTTCTTCATTCACTTCAGGGAATGATTTTTTTTTATTAAAATGTGCTTGAAATACGACGTTCATCAATAGCTCATTTTTTTGCTCAAACACAAGAAGATATAGCTTCAGAATATTTCTAAGATATTTTACTAATTTTTACCTTCGGAATAAGTTTCGAGTTTTACTACTTCAAGAGTAAAGTTTCAAGTTTACCACTTGGGAGTAAAGTTTGGGATTTTACCACTTCGGGAGTAAAGTTTAAAGGTTTACTACTTCGAGAGTAAATTTCAACGTCTTACTACTTCAGGAGTAAATTTTAAAATATTTACTAATTTAGGAGTAAATTTCAGAATTCTACTACTTGGGAGTAGATTTCGAGTTGTACTACTTCGGTAGAATTCAAGCCTTACTATACGGAGTATAAAATTCATAGTCTTACTATAAACGAATTGGAAATCGGTCTTACTACTTCATGAGTAGAACTCAAAGTTCTACTACTTCGGGAGTAGAGTTCTACTACTTCGAGAGTAGGATTCAAAGTTTGTTACTCGAGGAGCAAATTTCTGAGTTTAGTATTTAAGAATTAAAACATATAATATTTTAAATATTTAACCTCGGTGTCAATACTGTGGAGATGAGTCGTAGCGTATTTTAACCGTCCAATACGCATTCATATTTATAGGCTTTCGCATACTATCACATTCACTTCGAGGAGAATGGATACGTATTGTCAACACATTTATCAAAAGTTTTTATTCTTCGGGGAAAAAAAACATAATTATACGAATATGCCTTAAGCATATCAAATCGTGATAACTTATAACCTCGTTTAAGATATTGCTACTTCAGGAGCAAATTGAGGCATACATATTTAATTTAGAGAATTTTTTTTTTCTTACTTATCTTCAATTGCAGCCACAACTAGCCCATAAAATACGCCCACTTTTGATGGTTATAGAAGTAAATGAATTTAATCATAACGAGATTTAATAAATATTATCACTTCTGGTGATCATATATTTCTCGCAAACTCTCATTTAGCAATTAAGGGATATGAAATTAACACCATAATCCCTCTTAACAATATTGTCCTTCAGGAACAAATTTGAGGCATAAATGATCCAAAATCAGTTAGGTTCCCATAAGACCCGATGAAACCAATAAAATAGATCTCGTTAGTATAAAAAGATTAAAAACATGAGTAGTAATAGTTTATTCACCTGACTTTCTTTTTGGGAGTAAATATAGATGCTGAGGAAGCTCTTACTTTTCTTGAATGAAAAAGTGACGCCAAAGGAATACCAATCCTTCGACCCACCGCATAAAAGGAGAAATTTCAGAAAAATTAACTACTTACCTTGGAAGTTCATGCATGGAACGTGATGCTTGAAGCTACTGCTTTGCCATTAAGCAACCAATAAGAGTGGGAAAATGACACATGCTAAGCCACTGATTTTTCCTTTCTTGGCTACAGTCGAACTTTCTCATTAAAGCCATTACGTAATAGAGAAAGTAGTGATCAAACATATACTACAAATTTGAATTTTGACACAATGAGAAGTATCGGGTAGTATACTTATCTTGCTCTTCTGTAAATCCAAGGATTGCGCACGAATAGAAAATCAAACTCAAAATAAGTACTTAAAATGACAGAGCCTCGTGCTGATAACGTATTATAAAATAAAGACTATAAAGTAAATACACCAAAGACAAGTATATAGAAAGAGACTAATATATTATTCAACTTTTAACTTAAGAGAGATATCATTGTATATCTCATATTCTACAAATGAACTCCTATTTATAGGAGGAAATGCTTGATGGCCAAGTGATGTGCCGTGAAATTATGGCACATATGATACATTTTTATGAGAAGTTTTACTTGTTTTTAAGCAAGTATGTGTCGTTTTGATGTGTTTTTATTGTTTAACAGGTAATTGAGGAGTTAAAGGACAAAAGCACGACATAATTAAGTCGGCAACGATGATGAAGCTTTCTGATTTTCTCCCGTAATTGATAAATAAATAAGAAGGGAATTGAAACGAATGTTGAAGAAGAAAGATGGTAAAATATGGACAACTTTTACGGATCGTATCTTGTGACACGGGCCGTATTTCAACACGTATTTTAGCATATATCAAGTGAGGCAGAAAGTCAAGTTTTGAAGATGAAGAAATACGGCCAAGTGTTACGGACCGTATAATCAATCTGGTAGTATAATATGATCGTGAATTTTCTCCTTTGTCAAGTAAGACGGTAGTATAATTGTATACGGTCCGTATCTCATTATATGGACCGTAATTAATGCCGTCAGAGGTCTTTTTGCAATTATGTAATTTTGTGTTTTTGAGACCTTATAAATAGTTCCTTGTAAGGTTTTATTTATTATCAGTTGTCAGACTTTGTCTTTTGACCTAGAGCATTAAATACTTCATTATGTTTGGAGCCTTTGGAGAACAAGACAATTACTTTCATCTTATTTTAATCAATAGTAAGCAATATTAATTCTTTATTACTTTGTTCTTCATTCTTCGTTATGAGTAGCTAATTTCTCTACTAAGGTTGTTGAACCACAGGATGGGTGTTATGTGATTGGGAGTGGGATTGACATATGTCATAATGGATTGTTGAACATTTTTTATTCTTTGTTCTTCTTTAGAATTGATGGTT
>NC_081344.1:16087690-16121788 GCF_029784015.1 Lycium ferocissimum
ATGATGTTTATTTGGAAATGAAATTTTAGCAATATTGTGAAGCTTGCATAGCTCGATTGAAGAAGGATATAACAAAGGAGACAGACTACAACACGTTTCGTCAAAGTTCTATTCCAGACATGATCTTCAACAAAAAAAAATGAAGTAGATATTCAACAAATACGCTCGGTTGATAATTTATGGACATGTTCACTAAAGCATTACCAACCTCGACATTTGAGAAGCTGATATACAAGATTTGGATGTGTTGTCTCCAAGAATTAAGTGATACTTTAATCAGCGGGAGTATAATACGCGTTGTACTCTTTTTCCCTTAGTTGAGGTTTTGCCTCACCGGGTTTTCCTGGCAAGGTTTTTAATGAGGTAGCTAGCAATGCGTATTACGAGATATGTGTACTCTTTTTCCTTCACTAAGATTTTTTCCCACTGGGTTTTTCCTAGTAAGGTTTTAACGAGGCACATTAGCTATTAAGACATGGACATCCAAGGGGGAGTGTTATGAAATAATAAGTGTGGATGTCTACCACTCTAAAAATAAATTCGCACCTCCTCCATGATCTCAAAGGTTTAATGTAATGTTTCCCACTTCACCCATGATCCTCCCCACATTTTCATATGTTGAATGTCATATTTATAGCTACCCTTTTATATGCCTCTATGCACCACTATAAATAGAGGCATATGAATTCATATTATACACACGTGAAACATATTGGGATGAATAAGAAAGCTCTCCTCTCTTGTCTCTCTATTTCTATTGTTTTCATTCTTTAATATTGTTACTCTTTTAGCTTAGTTTTACAATACCGAAGAGTCATTTACAAAGCTATAGCCAGTTCAGACAAATTTATTATTCTCTATAACGAGAGACTATACTAAAACATGAGTTGGTATATAGCTAGCATAATCCCCTTAGTAGCTCTAACTTTACAAATGTAAACTATCTCCCTGGCTAAAGTTTCTCAGCTTCTTCTTGTCTTCTCAAAGATTCTCTGATTTCTCTCCAGCCAAATAGCATAGACATACTCAACATATACCAATCTAAAAATATATGCAGCTTTGAGACTTCCCTTTAGAGCAGCATATGATCTTCCTGAGGTGTTGGTCCAAACTATTGCAAGGATGGTGCTGTTTCTGTAGCCATTGCATGATCCTTGTTCAGACCTGTTGAGTATTAGTACAGCTGACATACCGGTGATCTCTCGATTTCATACCGACTCTGGCAAAACACACAATACAGTTCTACAATCAACCCCCATTTACTTAGCCTAATCTATGTTAATGTAACTGAACAAGATGAAATCCTATCTTTACAAATGTAAGTAGTCCCAGTAAAAGGTAAACAGATTTCATGTAAACTAAGAGGAGGAAGGTTCATCGAGTTCATGTATAATAGTTAATGTTGACCGATTTTCACATAATATGCCAAAAACAAGAAATGCAAATGAATGTGAATTTTACCTGTTCTCTTATTCCCATGAGAAGCGTGGGCAGTAGAAGTACCACAGCCCAATGCACACCCAGGAATCTCCTCAAGTCCAAATCCACAACTATTAAGGCCTTGTCCATTTAACTCTTCCGAACTCGGATGGAGGCAATAAACCTGATCATCACACTGTAGGTTGCAAGGGTTCATCACATAAGCTCCACGGAGGTTAGGATTAACAAGATTCTGATATAAATTACCACTTTCCATAGGCTTATGGTACGGAAATGATCCAATTTCACCTTCAATCCTTCCTCGGATGTCAACGAGCAAGCACTTGAGCCTGGAAATCTCAGCTTCCAAGACAGCTTGACCCTGCAGCCTCTTCAATAGTTGCTGATTTATAGCCCTCAATCTGACTACCTCATTCTCTAATGAAGCAACCCGAGCCTTATTTTTCTCACGGTACCTGCGAACTGCTTCCTTATTACTCAAAGGGCGTTCCTTTCCTTTACTTGCTGCTGCAGAATCGGCAGTATCATCACTGAGGATCTTATCCTCACTTGAGGGAGGAACAACCTTGGTGTGAACATGGTAACAAGCATGTGTGTGTGAGTTATCGGGGCCAGGTGGATTGCAAGTGTGGGTATGAATACAAGCATGCATTTCCGAGAGAATTTCATTGAAAAGCCTTTTCCTAGAACTACATTCTGGAGTTTCACCAAAATTAGAACTTGAAACCATTTCCTGGTTAGAGAATTCAAGCTCCCCGTTGTGCATTATTGAAATCCAAAAGAACCTGAAGGTGCACCACAAACAATTGAGAGACTCCTGTCTAGATGGTATTCATTAATCCAGTCTTTAAGAGGATAAAATGCCAGATAGGTGGAAAAAATGCAAGAACACAGCAAAAAGTTGAAAACTTTAGCAACAGAAGAAGTACGATAAATATCCTTTGCAAAGAAATTTGAAGCCTTGGTAACCAAAATTCTAACAAACCATTTTAGCAAGTTATAAGATCGGATAGCTTAAACTACCCAGCTTCTCTCCATTCTTAGCACCTCAATCCCACAGTAAGTGAAGTGCCTATGTGAATCCTCTATCCATTCAACCTTGTTCAGACCATTTCAAAACAAGAAAAAAAAGAAATTTTTAAAAATTCCTACAGCAAATGCGCGTACAAGCCATATATGCACAAAAAAGAAGAAAACGCAGAATTTATCACATCATAACAGAGAATGAAAAAATGCAACGGCATGGCAAAAAGTTGAAACTTTAACCAAAAAAAAAAAAAAAAAAAGGGTAGGATATATACCGTGACGGAGCCAAGAATTCAAATAAGGGGTTCAAAAAAAGTTTCTTGTGCAAAGGAGATTCGACAATTTATATATAAAAAGGGCAGCCAAGTAAGAACTCCCACATGCGCGGGGTCCGGGATGACGGCCGACCACAAGTCTATCAGTACCAAATTTCTTACCCGATATTTCTGCAAGAGGCTATTTCCACGGCTCGAAACCGTGAAGATTCAACAATTTATATATAAACAAAAAAAAAATATCAATTTTGCCCTATTTACATACTATACATAATTTTTAACTTGAACCCCTCTGCCTCCGCTTCTGGATATATATTCTTTCCATGGAAAAGTGAAGCTTTGGTAATTTAAAATCCAGCAATAAATTTTACTAAGTTCAAGATCAGATAGCTGAGACTACCCAGCCTCCCTCCACCATAAAGGAGAATCCATCATTATTCCTTAGTATGCAGATTCCCACTGCTTTTGGCTCAACCTATATATACATATACTGATATACACAACACAAATACATACACATTCATATAATACACTTAAACCGGTGAATTTAAAGCACAAATCCCCTCCACCTCCACCCTCTAATCATTACATAGGCGGAGCCAGGATTTAAAGCTTATGGGTTCAGGACTCTAATTTTTTTAAAATTATTGTGTTCTAAATTACTGCCTCTGCCCCAATTTATGTGGGACGGTTTGATTTCGAGAGTCAAACAGTTTAATTTTGACCGTGAATTCAGACATGAAATCTTTCAGTCTTTTGAAATAAATTTACATATTTGGAAACTACTAAAAAGTACTATAAGTCACTATAATTGACAATTTTAAATATTTAAAAGATATATGAAAAAGTTACGTTCAAAGAAAAACTTGTTTCAATCTCGAAATCCGAAAGTGCCACATAGATTGGAATGGAGGGAGTAATAATTTATACATATTCAAAGAGTTTCTTAAAAGAAATAAAGGGTCTACTAGTTCAACCGGACTCGTAAGCTATAATCTAGCTCCGCCCCTGCTCATCTACACAATTGCCCCTCAATTCCACACTAATTGGGGTAGCTATATCAATTCAACTCTATTCAGACCATTTCAAAACAAGATATTTTTTAGCCCCAAAGCAGATGCGAGTATATGCCATTTAAGCACCAAAAAGAAAGTAAAATCCAGAATTTGCCACATCAAGAAAAGGAAAAAGTTCATCAAATGGCATTACTCAAGAGGTAAAATTTTCAGCAAAGTATCAAAACAGGGTAAACATACTTACAAGTTACAATGGAACACTTATACTTGGGAGTGGCGTTTCACTTTATGAAACAGAGTCCAAGAAGATTAAGAGAAGCCTCAACTTGTAGTAATATAATTATGAAAAAAAGGGGGTCGCTAGAAAGTGCTAAGATGTGCATGTCACTTTCAGTGGCGAAAAAAGAATGGAGAAGCAAAGGGGCCATTAGGTAGTACAATGTCTATGGAAGTACGAAAATCAGTGCAATTTATACGATCACTGTGGTTTGATGATTGTAATAACTAACTAATGAGTTGCATAGTACTACTTCGTTAGGTAATCAGTTCTCCTCGTCCCAATTTAATTGGCGGTATTTGACGATTTTTAAAAAAAAAATTAAGTACTATATAACAAATCATCAATATTTATGAGATTATAATTTTTTTATTAAATTTTAAATTAAATTGGTTTTTAATAAGAGAGTATAACATAACGTTCTTTTAGGAGTCACAAAAAAAATAGAGTATAACATAACGTTCTTTTAGGAGTCACAAAAAAATTGTAGAGTATTCTTTCTTCTTATAAAAGAATAAGCTTTTATTTTGGTGCGCCCCGATAAATTATGTCATAAAACCAAAAATGGGGATGTTAAATTTTAAAAGAAAAAGAATTATTTCATCATTTTATTTTATTTTAAAAGTTCATAAATAAATAAGTTATTCGCAACCTCCTCATTTGCTAAACATTGTTCGTTGTGATGTCAGTTGTGTAGCTTCGTTGTTGATTGAGAATCCTAACAGAGTTACTGGAACTGTGGAGCGTTGATAGTTCCTTGTACCAAAAAGAAAGTTTTGTATCTTCAGGATGAAGTAAGAACGGAAAGTGGGAGAAAGCGATGTGTTGAAATAAAGGTGATAATTTGATAAATATAAATTTTAATATGAATCTTTTTTTCTTTTTTTTTGAAAAAAATTAATTTCCTGTAATTATTTAGTTTTGGAGAATAAGTGCTTCAAATTTCTACTTTCTATCAGTAGCAGATAAAACGTTTCTCTTTATGAGAATTAAATTTGACTAATTTTTGAAGCTAAACTAAATAAGATTAATTCAATATCTTAAAATTAAAACTTAGATTCTCAACACTATACAAAAAGTAGTACTCCATAAATTACGATTTTCTCATATCAATATCGAAAAAAAGATACATCGTAAAATCAGAGGTGAAGCTAGAATTCGAGATTTGTGGGTTCGGAATTTTAAGGCAGGACAATGACCTCAAGCTAATATATAATAACCGGCTAACCGCCAAACTAACGAACGATTACCATACTCAATATATATTTAAAAAAGCAACGAACCACTTAAACACTATATATAAATATAAACGATAACGTTTTACTTTTTCTAATTGTCACACTTAAACACTATATATAAATATAAACGATAACGTTTTACTTTTTCTAATTGTCAATTTTATGTTTTGTTTTTTAAAAATAATTTTTTTAAGAAAAAGGCTGCATATATTCTGAGAAAAACGTACAGGGATGAAGAAACTGTTAAAGTTTTCAAAAAAGCTTTATGTTTTCTTAGCAAAAAAATAAAAGGAAACTGCTTAAAATGGGTTTTCCGAACCCACAGACTCCTGACACGAGGACCTTCCTAGACATGTTTTTAACGCTGAGCCTACTATTTGTTTTCGTACATGGGTTCGGACCTAATATTTATATATTCGTACTAAAATTTCTAATGCAAATATCGGGTCTACGCAAAAGCTACTGGGTTCGACCGAACCCCCATGTTACACTGTAGCTCCGCCCCTACGTAAAATATTGGTCAAAGTTCATATAATTTGACTCTCGAAAAGTTAAACGTGACAAGTATTTAGAGATGTAGGGAGTACATTTTTCTTTTGAATCTGTCAAAAAAAATGTCATATTTTTATATTTAAAATAATAAGCTTGAAACGTTTTATTTTATAGTTAATAAATTGTTGATTTATAACCCTACAAATACTATGACTTGTTTTACAATAAATTTCAAAAAAAAAAATCAGCTTAAATTTCATGGTCAGAGGGGATATTAAAATCTTTTTTTTATGACATGGACCCACAGCCGCTACCCTTCGTGTGCTGACGGGGTAATTTTTTTTTTTTTTTTTTAAAGTACTAATTTCCCAAAACTTGGTCAAACGTGCCATTAAAACCATTTGTTAGCAGTTACAGCTCTGGTATTTATGTAATAACCAAATAGGCTAGCAAAGGTTTTGGGTTTTTACTATTTTTCCTGGTCTACTTTTATAGACTTTACTCATCAGTAAAAAGAAATGTGAAAAAGTAAAGCCACATACATAGCTTTACTGTTGTATCATTTGCGAAAACTGACAGTTACTATGATTAGTCTATATGTAACACTTACAACTGGCTAACCGCAGAATAAGGTTGAAGCTTTCATGTAAAGGAAGATATATTTCCTTCTTTTTGATTGTCCCACTATTTATCAGTCCTTGTCCACATTGAAACTGTCTAATTGTCCAAAAACACAGATGAGATTTCTTTCCACCACAAAAGTTAACTCCCACCGAGAGGCATTAAGTTTTGGAACACTTGCATAAGCCTTTCTCCCAATCAAGAAACCAGAAATTATTCAATATATACAAGCAGCATACATTACAAGTTACAACTTCTTAACAATTCAGCATGATGACAATAGCACATACAAACTCTTGCAAAAATCTAAATTAGTGTGTTAAATGACCTACAACAAATATATAGGAGATGCCAGGACAGTACATCTTATGAATGTTACACAGATCATATAGATTTAACTCAGAAAGAGATGAAGAGCGCACTATCGTACCCAAACTAAATCATGATCACGAGCCAGGTTGACACTTTCCTAGTGTACTTAGTCAAGACTGCGAAGCAGTAAACAAATTTGCTGCACTACTTGAACTTTGCACAGCCTTTCTTTTAGCAAAATCACAAGATAGAGCAGGCTTTCTGACCCTTCATCTTCTTTTTCTTCTTCTGCTTAGGTGGTTGTAAAACCACCTTAATAGCCACATCAAAAACAGCTTTCACATTCTGCAGTTTTTATTTTCTTGCAAAATAAGTATGTAACGAGGTGTCTTATAACTTGATCATATAATCTTTATTTGAATAGGAAAATTACCTGCTGTGTTTTTGCACTACATTCAATGTAAGCCGCAGCACCAATAGACTTTCTCAGCTCTTCACCCTTTAAGTAAGCATGAAATGAGATACTGATAGAAGACTAGCCCCCTCAAACATTAACCATTTGGTCTAAGATAAAGAATGCACTACTGCTGAAATATGTTAAAAGTTGGTCTACCTGAGCCGTGGTAATAGGTACTGCACCAGGATGGTCTAAAAAGAATTGCTTGTCCTCTCGAAGATCTAGTGGAAGCACAATTAACGCTATTAAACAGCACAAGAAATTACAAGAAAAGACAGAAAAAGAATGGAACTAGCCCACAATGGAAAAAAAAAAAAAAAAAGTGGAGTTAAATAGAAACAATGAACTGGAGACATTCAATTGAACCAATAATGACGAAATAAGTTATCAACGTGTATGCTAGAAACTTATCAACGTGTATGCTAGAAACAGGTTAAGACAGAAAGTGCACCAGACAGAATATTATTTAACACAAAGTAGACAAAAAAATCCATTAAGCTCATTCTATGCTTTTATTTCAAAGTCCATATCGAATATATTGCAGAATTTTGACTGAAAATAGTTTATGTTCTTCTTTCGTCAGCCTAGCTATTCTTGAGTTCCTATGGTGAGATAAGTAAAAACCATGCTGCTTAAGCTCATTAAGAACTGGATTTCAAAGTCGAGAGAACATGTGTTTCAGAATAGTTTATGAACTACTTAGTGCAATGGTACACATACTTTAATTCCAATTCAGAGACCAGTTATGTTATTAGCTAGGAAATTTATGAACTTTTTTGTAAGTGACTTCTCAAAAGGAAAGGGTTAGGTAAGCAACTTAAAACCACAAAGCATCGGGTGTCCTACAGAAATGGAGCTTACCAAACACCGCATCTCCTTCAAATTTCAGTTGTGACAGGTAAGTCTCCTCAATCTCTCAAGCAGTTAGATTTCACATCCATAAAGTTATTGTACACTAATGTTTCTTCCACGTCATATAAATTCATTGCTGACACCATAAGTGGTTTTAGAAATAATTCTGGTTTAACAAGGTTTACACCATAAGTAGTTCTTAGGTGCAATTCTGGTTTAACAGAAAGCACGAGAAATCCAACCATTATTGGTGCTTCATGCAAGAGTCATCTGGAATCAGCAGTCACAGAGGTTACATGATATTCTTTTATAATCTGACAGTAGATAGCAGCTTCTATGGATTGGCAGTCTATTTTCTTAGTGAAGCAACTGTCTTTCAATTACAGAGATAATCTCATTCAAGTTAACAAACTGGTAAAGCACCAAAATGTCTACAGAATGATATACTACAAGTTATTGGATCTCTATTCACCACTGAAGTACTTTGCCTACTTGAAGTAACAATAGGCTCAACTTTCAAAAGGAGGAGAAAACGAGGTGCAGACGAATACATGTGATGGTTGGGCATATAAATAAAGTCTCTTTAATTATTGTCTGACATTTCACAGCTCATCCAGACATACAAGGCAAGATATCCAATATAAAGGATGCAATCACAGTTCAAGAAAATTATCTCCCATGAAAATAAGTAGAACCTTAAAATAACGGCAGACAAATGAAAAGACCTTTCCGACCACACATAGATATTTCATAAGACATAGCTAATTAAGTTAACAATAAAACCAGAGTAAGGAGGACATACTAACCTAGCTTCGTTCCAACAAGAATGATTGGAACTCCTGGGGCATAATGCCTCAATTCAGGAATCCACTGAAATAAAATAGCAAAAGGAAAATGTATTAGTTTCTGGAAATTGTGGAATATCATCAACCATACATCTCATTCATCTTTTTTCTCTTATAAGCCTCCTTTACCCAATCCTTGGTGATGAAAAAATGATCCTAAATAATCAAGTTTCTTGGTACTTTTACGAACAAGTTGAATCAAATAACTAAAGTAAAAGTTAAGCAAGCCAAAGTCTTCCATGGACTGCTTTCAAGATAATGGGAGATAGCCAGCATATATTTCCTCAGTCTCATAGTCATTTATGTGAGCAAGCAAAATAAAACTGGAAGTTAGAGATCTAGTTATGTGAGCAAGTACCTTTTTAGAGACATTTTCATGGCTGGCCTTGCTTATGAGGGAAAATGCTAGTATAAAAACATCTGCCCCAGGATAGCTCAAGGGCCTTAATCTATTGTAATCTTCCTGGCCTATCCAATCAAACAGTAGGGGTAGCAAGCATGTATGCCACAATAAGGTAAAAGAAAAATGGAAACTAGCGTTGAGAAAAGAAAAGAAACTTTACCTGCAGTATCCCATAAACCCAGATTAATAGTGCTTCCATCCACAACCACATTTGCACTAAAATTGTCAAACACAGTTGGGACATAATCCTGTTCGCAACATAGCAAACAAATTTAGAGTATGATGATTCAGAAAGTTTGAATACTCTTATAAATGAACTTCTTAAAAGAAAGAACATAAATTTAAAGCTCACTATTTTCCACCCTTCTATGACTTTAAATAGAGAACACTCATGCTTCTATCTTAGAAACTAAACTTGTAAGTTCCGAGGCAAAGCAAAGGCAGGATTTTCAACAAAGCCTCGTCTTTTAATCAGATAAACATATTTCAATTAATAAACACCATATGCCAAAAACAATAATCACATTTACCATTTCTTTCACCTCCCCCCCAAACCCCACCTATGTTCCTAGTCTCTTGGATGAAGAACAAACTATCGTTATGACTCTTCTAAGATATTACTGGAAGCATAGGAAATTAAATCAAGAGGTTTCATATCAAACTTCCATTCAATTATAATTAGGCAGACCACTTCCCTTCTGGCTATAAAACACATCGATGGGAAAAAATGAAGAAAAACGTCATAATCATATACTGGTTCAAACTTCAAACACAATGACAAAAGAGAACCAAAAAATATAACAGAGCGAATATGTTGTTTTAGTCATCACCGGGACTAAGGAAGACGGAAAACTAGTCACGCTGCAATGATTTTCACATTCTTCTCTCATTCTCTAAAAACTCAGTGAATGCCGAGCGATATGGTCTATGAGAAAAGAAACAGGGGAACTTTAATCTACAGAGCTACAGCTGAAATTAGTTTTCCTTTTTTTTCCACATTACCAATATTGAGAATTTCATTTATGGTTATAGGAACAGAAACAAGTCCCTTTCAGAATAGCAACAATAATATGATGTGCAAGTCGGACTTTTCTCAAGAAAAATTTCTACTCCATCTTTTATAAGGCTCAAGACATCAATCTTTCCAAAAAATTACTTCCTCCGGTTCAAAATAAGTACCCACTTAGCCTTTAGCACACCCCAAAATACTAACTCTTAGAAAAAAAATAAGTATTTTAACTACACTAGCCTTAACGCTGAGCTGGAGGTTTGGAGACGGACCATGGAGTCCAAAGGGTTCAAGTTGAGCAGGACGAAGACTGATTACTTGGAGTGCAAGTTCAGTGACATAGCACATGAGGTGGGTGTGGAAGTGAGGCTTGAGACACATGCCATCAAAAAGAGGGAGTTTTAAGTATCTCGAGTCCATTATCCAGAGAAATGGGGAGATTGATGACGATGTCACACACCGTATTGGGGCAGGGTGGATGAAATGGAGGCTCGCTTC
Source organism: Lycium ferocissimum (assembly GCF_029784015.1). NCBI lineage: Eukaryota > Viridiplantae > Streptophyta > Magnoliopsida > Solanales > Solanaceae > Lycium > Lycium ferocissimum. Next base: position 16,098,452 of record NC_081344.1, read on the forward strand.
CGGAGTCTTGTGTGATAAGAAGGTGCCACAAAAACTTAAACGTAAATTCTACAAAGTGGTGGTTAGACCAATTATGTTGTATGGGATGGAATGTTGGCCGGTCAAAAAATTTCACGTCCGGAAGATAAAGGTTGCGAAAATGAGGATGTTGCGATGGATGTGTGGGCATACTAGGAAGGATAGAATTAGAAATGAAGTTATCGAGGATAAGGTGGGACTGGCTTCAATGGAGGACAAGATGCGGGAAGTGAGGTTGAGATGGTTCAGACATGTGCAGAGGACGCACAGAGGCTCCAGTGCGCAGGTATGAGAGGTTCGCTATGGATGGTTTCAGGAGAGGTAGAGCTAGACCGAAGAAATATTGGGGAGAAGTGATTAGACAGGACATGGCGCAGTTGCAGCTCATCGAGGACATGACCTTAGATAGAAGGCTGTGGAGGACACGGATTAAGATAGAAGATTAGTAGTAGTAGAGCGTTGTCTTGCGGATCCTTCCATACTAGTAGTGTAGCACTTCCCTGGTAGCTTTTTGCCTTTCTATTTCTGTCACTATCTGTTGTCTCTTGTACTTCGATTATCGTTTTAGTTTGCTATCGTAACTGTTCCTTTTTGACATTATGCTATGTTATGTTTTTTGTTGTATTTTGCGATGATTTCTTTATTTCTGTTAATTCTTATCTAACCTTTTTTGAAATGTCTTTCTTGAGCGGAGGGTCTATCAGAAACAGCCTCCCTGCCTCCCAAGGGAGGGGTAAGGTCTACATACGCTCTACCCTCCCCAAACCCCACTTTGTGGGAATATACTGGGTATGTTGTTGTAACTAAACTACCCTTAATTAAATTTTGCATGTTATTATTAACTTGACACATTATGATCTGGTCAGTTAGCACTTATTACTGATAAATCCGAAAAAATAAAGTTAATTTCTTCTTAATTATGTAAGTAGACACTTATTTTGGACCAAAATAAAAAATGGTAAGTGGACACTTATGAAGAGGAGGGAGTAGTACTTTTCCAAAATTAATGTCTTTTCAGACATATTCTATACTTGGTGAGAGCCCCAGTTTGATCTAACCTCGAATTAATTCATCTATGTTAAAAAAAAAAAAATATCATGTAACATCTTTCACCCAATAAAAGAGTAGTAATAAAACACAGAAAGAGGGAGGAAGAACTTACAGTGGGAAAAGTATTGCTGGTATATGAAATGAGTAGACAAGTTTTACCCACTGCTCCATCCCCCACTGTGACACATTTTATGAACCTGGACCCAATCATTCTTGATTTCTTAAACCTCAAATATTCAAGTTTTCCGGCAAACCCCTTCAAATTCTCCTTCTTTTCTTCTTGAAATTTCTTGGTTTTCTTTGTCTCTTTGTGCAACTACTACTCTTCTATTCTGATGTCGTTAAGAGTTTGGTTATTTGTTAAGTAGGAGTAGTATTTTAATATAAAGAGAAAACAAAATGGAAAGAAAAGAAGAAAGTTAAAAGTGGGGGTGCTAAATGCTAATGCAAGGAAGTAGATATTAAGGATAGAATGCAGATACAGACGCCACCTAACTCAACACCCACATTAATTGATAACTACATGAGGGTGGGGGAAGTTTTGGATACAATTTTCTCCCTCCTTTTTTGGTGTTTTACGCTTTTTATTTTATTTCAAAATAAATAGTACTTTAGGATTTTAAAAAGAAATTGATCTTATTCTTTCAACATTACCCTTATTTACATAATCAAGAATTATTAAATAATCTTTCTTTTCTAGGTATTTAATTAGGGGTAAGTTAGTAAAAACACTCCTAATTTTCTAGAAGTAAACACCCCTCTTAAGAGGTGTGCATTAACTTAAAAACCACTTATTATGAAACGGGGGACATAGTGTTGCTCCCAAACGCACACGCAAGTATACGTGGTCGTACAAGTAATATAGACTGTTAAGTCCAAATATCGATCCCACGTAAAACTTAGATTCTACTGTTAAACTAATTCAAATTCGAGTGAAACTATTCAAGAAAGTGAAAATCAAGATGTTTGTTATACTAAACTAAAACTGAAAAGTAAACAATTTGTAAGGGGTGTTTTTGTGACTGGGAATATTTCGACAAAGATTGTAAGATTTATCAGATGAGAGAAAGTTCTAGGGTCATGGCTTTCGACAATCCGATTGATCTTCAAACAATTCCACCTATCTTATTTCCTGGGCTACTAGTTGACGGGTTAATTATAACTTTATGAGTATCTTCCGAGTTGCTCACAAGCCTGTAGATGCTACTATAACGCCTATATCCCTATGGTCGTCAGAGGTAACAAGAACGCATTTACTTCTCCGTATTCAACTAAGCAAGGCTAAAGGGTATATTCTTATCCTCATTAGCGAAATGATTAATCGAACAAGCTCTATTTATTCTTATTACGCTTGCAAATTCCCTATCCCTAGTTCAATTCACACGCCACAGATAGTGTCTAACTATTGGCCAGATAATCAAACAATTAAGATCAAGAATAAATAACAACCCAAAATATGGAAAATCAATAGAGAATAATTGTCATCCAACCAACTTTCAAGTCTTTCGCCACAACCCTAGAATTAAGAAGTTTAGTTACTCATGATCCGATCATAGACAAAAGAATTCATGAATAATCTAGGGTTGAAAAAGATGAAAAATAAAATAAACCTAGAGAGAAGGTAATATGACGGCTTACAAGTCTTGGAACAATCCCAGCACGTCATTAACAATGAGCAAAATAGCTATTTATAGTTTAGGGTTGTTAACCAAATAAAAGGGTCCTAATCCTACTTAAAATCGGACAAAATTCGACATTCCCGCGTTGGCCACGCGTCGCGGGCCCAACGCGGGGTTCTTCCGTGTCCAAGTTCTTCGGAATTCGGCTTCTATTTTGTCTTTGAGTCGCGATGCACCTTGTCCAACACCCGACCGAGAAAGTTCCTGACCATAAGATTTTTCATTATATTAGTTCACGCGATGTGATGTAAAATCAACGCGCGGTTGCCATCAAGGCGTGTTGCATCCGCTGACGCGGTGTGTTTCTAATTGGATTTAATTGTTCCCGATTCTTTTCAATGTGTTCGTTCGAAATTCACCTAAGTGTCCAAAGCTTCTCGTTCCTTGCTCGTGACACGGAGGTCACCGTGAATCAATTTACAAAATTGCTAGGTTTCCCGTCGTTTGTCTTCATCGTACCTAGATACATGAAATATAGCTTATGTTTATAAGCTCAAATACGATGATTTCATCATATATTAGGCATTAAAAGTCTTAGGAATGTGATGTAAAATGACACGAAACATGATATTTGTGCCAAATATCACATAGTATTAATTTGCTAGTATAAATGTGTGAAAGAAAATATCAACCAAAAAGGATTTCATATTTAGAGATTTGAGCAAACAAAAAGCTGTCCCATTCACAAACTATCAGAATAGTGAATTTGTTTTTAATTGGATTTATTATTTTTCAAAAGTCTTCCGTTTAATTCTTTTCAATGTGTTCGTTCGAAATTCCTTTTGATTTGGATTCATGTTGTGTAAGGAAGGATCACTATAGGGGAAAGTGCTCCATGCAAGAATTTTTTTCATTCCAGTGCTCAAATTTGAGACATCTAATTAAAAATGAGAATTTTATTTGTTCCATCATAATAACCTCGATGGTTTGGATTTAATTCTTATCTTTGTGTGTTGTGACCAACTTATGTATTTTTACTAGTGTATGCTTGCTTGCTTGCTATGAATATATGAATATAATGTAAATGCGCACCAATCAATAGTTTAAATATTGTAAACATCATTCAGTTACTTATAAAGAAAAATGATCGTCTAATGAGTGAAAAAAAAAATCTAAATTAGAACTTTCACACCTAATAATGAAGATGTACTATGTATAATCATTGATTCTTGCTGTAAGACGTCGTGTTTAAGCCGCCACTTCCATCATACTATCAAAGTTAGATGTATTCTTCATTACAACGCAAATACGCAATTTCAGCAAGTAATAAAATTGAAGTTTGATAATTATTTTTCACAAGTAACACTATTACTATAAATTGGTTTTAAAATGTTATACATTACAAGATCAATGGTCATGGATCAATTCTCAGTTTGTCGTTTACCATCTAAAGGATTGACAACAGACACCAAATGAAGGGAGAGAGGCGAAAAAAAAGAGGCTAAAAATAGGGCGGAGCTAGGAGCTAGGGTGCCGCGACATTGAAAAAATACCCTATATATACAAGGTTAAAATTACTTTTATGTGTATGTATATTAGATGTTGAATTTCATTTACTTCTTCTTGTGTTTAATTAACTATATTTGAAATTACAAAATTCTGACTCCGTTACTGATCAAATATACCTTTACAATTGAAAATAGAGGAATTTTCACTTTGCTTTTCGGCACGAAAAATACTCTTTCTGTTAGTAAAGGGAAGCAGATATGATTCTGAACTATTGAAAATTGAGCAATTATGTCATTTTGCTTTTTGGCACAAAAATGCTCACACTATTAGCCAAGTGCAGCAGATATGCCTTCTTCACTAAATAACTCCGTATAAGATGTAAACTATCATAAAATAACATTTCTTTTGTTGAGTTGAAAAAGTAATTATCAAACTTCAGCTTTATTACTGGCTTACTGCGTTGCAACTCAACAAAAAAAAAAAAAAATCTTACATCAGATGTGAAGTTAGTGTTGAGGGCATATATGCTTTACCTGGCGAACAACATGGAAGTGTTGAGGGCATATATGCTTTACCTGGCGAACAACATGGGTATTTTATTCCAAAAGCAAACGAAAGACATGATCACTCTATTCGCATAATTTAAGGTTATATCTGCTCCGCTTAAAAACAGTGAAGGCATTTTTATGAAGGAAAAAAAAACGAAGGGCATAATTACTTTAGTTTCAATAATTCAGGAGTTTTTTTTTAATCATTTCCCTAGTAGTTGTGAAGAAAAAATTCTGAAAGACTTTCATAATCAAAACTTGATATGCAGAATGAAAAAGGCATTTCAAGTCTCAAGTCAACGCATGCTTAGCTTATACGTCCATTTCAAGATTTCCGTTAGGCAAAAAAGGGCCCAGCAAGATAATGACCATTGACATTGGTTTTCCTACCTACTCCCTCCGTTTCTAATTTGAAATTACAACCCATTTAAAAGAAAATAAAACTTTTCACTTACATTTAAAAGAGTGAAGCAGATATTTTCTGAACTATTGAAAATTGACAAAAATAAGTCTTGAATATTTTTGTGAACGAGAGAAAATCATTTCATAAAGTGAATTTGTTTTCTATAAAAGTTTATCAAAGAGTGGCCATTCGTTTTCAACAAAAAAAAAAAATCTTACATCAGATGTGAAGTTAGTTGAGGAAAAATAAAATGGAGGTTTTCACATAAATTCATTTATTCCAAAAGCAGAGAAAGATATTAAATAGGGAAAAGGATAAAAAATATCCCTCTACTTAGTTTTAATGGTTAAAAATATCCTCCGTTAGAATTTTGGATCATTTATGCCAGTGTACCCGCTTATTTAAATTTCCCGTTAACAAATATACCCTTCACATTGGTTTCTCTACTTTCTAAATTCCCAAATTGATTGAAATAACCGATTTTGGAAAAAATAACCCATTCCCATATTTTACCCGACCCGACCGCCTCCTAAAATAACCCAAGTCTTTCTTCTCTCTCATATTTTCTCCTCCGTCAACTTGGCTCTCAAGCCCACTGCCCCGACGAACTCCATCTCCGACCAACCACTTCTCCCATTCCCTTTCCCACCACCGACGACTGCCACCACATATCCACTACCAGAGGCGAATCCAGGATTTCAAGAGGATGGGTTCACCAATAGCTATGGGGTTTTTTGATTTCTTTTACCTTTGGTTCGCAGCTTAGCACCTATGGGGGTTTTTTGATTTCTTTTACCTTTGGTTCGCAGCTTAGCGCCTATGGGGGTTTTTTGATTTGTTTTGCCTTTTGGGACTTGGGTAATTAGAAATAAAGGGAAAAAAAAGTCATTAGATGTAATATAAAAAAAGAAACACGTTTTTTACTTTTGGGTAATTAGAACTGTAGAAGAAAAAGGATATAGAATAATATAAATAGGAAAGTTAAAAGGCTGCTTTAGAGAAAAAAAAAGCATAAAACATGCAGGAGCTCGGGTTCGATCCCAAGACCCTAAAATAATAAACACAATCCATAACCAGTGTTCTACTCGGCCTAATTTGACCACGTGTTCCTTTAGTTAATATTATATATATTTTTAGAATTATACACAAAATATATTGAGTTTAGTCGAGTGACCATGTGTTCACGTGACCTAAATTTAATACCTAAATTCGCCTCTATCCACTACCCGTTATCACTACTACAAAGCAAAACAAAAACACCATGTATGCCTTAAGATTTCTCGATCATCTTTGCACCCTCATTAGCATATCACAAATATCTAGTCACAGTAAAGTCTGGGACCAATATTAATTTCATAAAATCTGTTGAAATCATCTTCATTGGAACAGTACGTAAAAACATGTCTCCAACCCTATGCCTCAATTTAAGTTATGCCTCTCACTGGAAAGGTTCTCTTGAATGCATCCCTGAGTTTGTCAATCTGAGAATGAGTTCGTGAGAATTCTGTTTGGGTGTGCGAATAAAGTACCACATTGATAGCTGAAAAGAAAAAGGAGATACTTATAAGGTGTTGGGTACTTTTAATAATATGAGGCTGTAACAACCCATAAATATGAGTTAGGTGTGAATGTGTAAAAACTAGTATTGAGATGATGTTTTAGCTATATGAGTCCATTCGGGATGAATTCGGGCGATAAAACGGTCGTTTTGAAGTGAAACCAAAAAGTGGAGTTCTTAAGAGGTTCTAAATTAGTCTAAATCTGAGACAGTCTGTACTTATGGCCACTTTTAGGGTATTTGCATTGGGAATTTGAGAAAGCTCAAAAATGAAAGTTATAGGTCTTTGAAATACCTTTCCAACGATATATTATGGAGGCCGAACGGAGCTCTGTACAAGAAGTTATGTCCATTTTACTAAACATTGCGCAAAAACTAACACGGGACGCGCGATGGCCGCGCTTCGCGCGCTTGAGGGAGCGTGTGCTGGATCCGCGTCGCTCGCCGAGCGCATAAAAACATCCTTTCTGAATCTCAGGTCTTCAGGGGGTCCGGCGATGACCACGCATCGCGGGCCAATTGCGAAAACGTTGAGCTTTGGGTCAAAAGTCGAGTTTTCACGTTTCTTTCTTATATTTAAGCTTGGGATTAATTCCTAAACAACCCTAATCACGAAAAATCAACCCTAAGGCCTCCCCAAACCTCTAAGGTGAGTTCCTACTTCATCTGCATTGATTCTACAATAAATTCACCTCTTCTTGACACTAGTTCATCTCTCCAACCCTAGATTCTTAAAAACTCAAGAAGAAGGAGATAAAGGCGTGTGAAGTTCATCTAAGAGGTAATACTTTTGATTTTTTGAGTTTAGTAACAAGGTTTGGATTGGTGTAGAGCATACTACAAGATTAGAATTCACTACTGATTCACATATGGATTCAAGAACAAGTTTAAGACTAGAAAAACCCTAGTTTTTCGAATAAGGGTAGAAATCCCTAGAATTGGTTAAAGTTCTAAACCTTGTTATTAATAACCATTGTAGTGTGATTGTTGAACTTAGAAGGAATCTGGTTTCTAGCTTATAGCGGGATTAGAGGTATGTCTCTTTTTGAACATACTCTTTCGAACAGTTTTTATGAACTCTTTGGTTGTGGTTTGTGCACGTGAGGGACAAACCCACATTAAACCTTGTTTGTACTATATTATATATACGTACTCATGATTGTTTTCCTCTCTAAAGGATGATTGAAGATTGAGATATAAAGCTTTGGTATTCGAACTTGAATTACCCCATAAGGGATGTTTAAACTTGATAATTAAAAAGCTTGACTATCTCATGTGAGTTTTTATAATGGATTGTGTTGAACTTGAAACTTGTTTAAAGAAGTGAACCCGGTTTCCAAAACTAAAATGACTTGATGTACCCCCATAATGGGATGATGAACATAATCCTTGATGAATAATGTGACTATCATGATACGACTTGTGATTCGGCTTCCATGCCATGATTTAATTGATTCGGCATCTATGCTTGGATGGTGATCCGGCTCCTTTGCCATGATTTATATTGTTTGTGTTTGGCCTAGCTACTCGGGAGGAAGGGTAGTCACTATGGATCCTAGTGGAGTTTGCCTAGCCATTCGGGAGGAAGAGTGACCATCGAGGGTCGATAGCTCCGGTATAGTTCATGCGAAGCCATTTGGGAGGAAGAGTGGTCATCGAGGGTTCACAACCCTTATGTGGTTTTGCCTAGATATTCGGGAGGAAGGATAGCCATCGAGTGTGACAAACCCGGATGTGGTGCTTCTATGCGGTTTACGGAACCTTAAATGGTCGTCCCTTCATTATGTTGATTTGGGCTTGTATTGGCATGTATGATACTTTGGTTGCCTGTGAGTGGCTTGTTGATGATCTTGAATTCATGATTGAAAAACTTAAATGTGATAAACAACATAACAAGTTGAAATTGATTTATTTCTTCTTTAACGGTTTTCATTAATGGTGTTACTAAGTTTGGTGATTTATCCTATCTCTTTATTTAAACTGCTTTTGTTGACACCGCTTTATTGATCCTTATTATATTTTTTTATATATATTAACTATTGTCCTGAAGACACTCACTGAGTGCCCAGTACTTAGGCATACCATGTTGTTTCTGATGGGGTGTTAGGTAACGAAGAAGAGCAGGTACAGACAGATCCCGCGGATTAGAGTTCTTACTGCTTTCCAGATTGTTGGTGAGCCCACACATTTGTTCGTGGGTTTTCATTGAGTCAATTATTACTTCTTAGCGATTTGAGGCCTACCGTCCCGAGTTAGTTTATTTTCTTAGAAACTCCATAGATAGTTATAAACTTGTGGGTAGCGTCTTGGATGTCTCTTATGTCTTATGGAGGCATGTTGCCACATTTTAATTTAAATGTTGAATAAGACTTCCGCTGATTTTTATTTCATAATTTATGATCATGATCTTTATTAGTTATTTATAACATCTCTTAAACTATTAATGAAAGATTATTAAAAATAGACTTGGTGGTTATTGATTTATAAGATTCTTCAGATGTTGTTCATGACTTCGGATGGCGGTCACGTCTAGGGTGTGTTTTGGGGCGTGACAGAGGCCTTCTGGGAAAACCGTGCGGGGTTGGCCCAAAGTGGACAATAGTACATCATGTTAACAGTATCTTTGGGCCGTTTTAGCCCAACAACTGGTATCAGAGCCAATGGTTTGGCGGGACGAGTATGAATATGGCGGAGTGTGGCGTGGGGCCTGGCTTAGTGCATTTGCCCCTCTATGGGCCAATTTATGACCTTTACCCGTAGCTTTGAAGATGCATACACAACCTTTAGACTTCGGTGACCGTAAATACACTGACGATGTGGGTAGTACACAGACATGTTGAATCTCTGACCCGTGAATTATGGTAATGAGCCATGTGGAACTTAGTTCGAGGTGGAGATTGTTTGAGTGTGCTAACAAAGTACCACATTGGTAGCTAAAAAGAAAAAGGAGATACATATAAGGTGTTGGATACTCTTAATGATGTGAGGCCTTTGGGGAAAACCGTGCGGGCTGGGCCCAAAGCGGATAATATCGCATCATGTTAAGAGTATCTTTGAGCCGTTTTAGCTCAACAAATTCCCCACTACGGTCATTGCGCACGTTTCTACTAGTAGTGCGTCTTCCTTCTTGTAGGAAACAACCTTCCTTTTCCCATCAATGGTGTTTTTGTTTGACTTAAGTGCAACCAAAGTCAATGCCAATGTTGCCTTATGAATGGTATTTTTAATTTGTTTTGCTTTGTAGTAGTGATAACGGGTAGTTAAAAGATATGGGGCGGCAGTCGTCGATGATGGGAAAGGGAATGGGAGAAGTGGTTGGTCGGAGATGGATTTCGCCGGAGCGGTGGGCACACGAGAGCCAAGTTGACGGAGGAGAGAATATGAGACAAAAAAAAGACTTAGGTTATTTTAGAAGGCAGGTCGGGGCGGGTAAAATATGAGAATGGGTTATTTTTTGCAAAATCGGGTTATTTCAATCAATATGGGATTTCCGTTAAATGAAGGATATATTTGTTAACTTTGACAATGGCAAAGGCATAAATGACCCAAACTTCTAACGGATGATATTTTTAGCCATTAAAACAAGATAGAGGGACATTTTTGATCCTTTGCCCTATTAACTAATTTCGCCTGTATATCTTTCAAAATGAAGTTGCAACTGAAACAAGTCCGACAACAAATCCAAAAACAAACAAATAAAGAACAGAAAAAAGTAACACAGCATACCAATGGTGTTTTTTTAATTGCACGACCTAATAAAAAATGTTTACCTGTACAACGTTTATATTAATCAGTGCAAAATTAACAGGAAAAAAAAAATTGATACAGGATTCTGCATTTTTTTAATTGCACGACCTAATAAAAAATGTTTACCTGTACAACGTTTATATTAATCAGGGCAAAATTAACAGGAAAAAAACATTAAAATTTTGATACAGGATTCTGGATTTTGAAAGTAGTATAAGCACATGGTTAAATTTTTTCTCTTAGTAAAAAGAATTGCTTTTAATTCTGAAAAAGAAAAGCTAAACATAACGTTCAAACAATTTTTAATGTTTCATTTTGAGTCTCGAGTGAGAAAGAGTAATACCTAACCCCTGCTTAGATTCCCAATTATCCTGTATACTCCATTTTTCTTCCTAATAAGACATTGAGCAGTTGAAACTTAAATAGCTCCCCTACTAACTTTGTTTGGAAATACAAATCTTAAGACGTTGTCATTAACCTAATTGTACGTTTACTGTAACACTTATCATAATTAATGAAATACATATATTCTCTAGCAGATGACTATTTAATCAAGGTTAGGAATTGTGGGTGCACATGACTTAATCACCATCTGCACCAATTGTTATCCATTTTGTTCTACACCAGAAAACATAAACAAAATGTCTGATTTAAAGAAAAAAAGAAGAAGAAGTAAGCAGTAATGTATAAACGAAAAAATAAAATCCGAGCCCACATAGTTTATTATGTGTACTTAAGAATTTAATCCCCCCAGTACTCTAGGTATAGAATTAATTCCTTCAGGATAGAACTCATCTTTATCGAAATAGTGGTAACTCAAACTCCAGCACCTTCGAACGCCAAGACTGAAGCAAATCACACAATCCTATTTTTTTTAAAGAATAATGGAGAGAAGAGCATCTGAGGCAAACCTTTTGCCTTTCTGATGCCTTTTCGGGAATATCTTTTCGTGAATGCCTTTATAGGAAAAGACACGAAAACATAAAAAAAGGAAAAAGAATTTCGGTCTAAAAACTAATCAATCAATTAGATCATGTGACCAAATCAGAAGTCGAGCCGAGCGACGATGACGACGCGAAACTTGCATTCTTTAATTTCCAACTTTTTATGCTAGTGTAGAAGTGCTTTCCTTTCTATATCCAATAAATTCTTCTCCTTTCTCCAATATGGGACAACAACCCTTCATTTCTCATTTACAGCTCAACCCAAAGGTCATGGGTTTGAATCTCATGCACACACAAAAAAATCTAGCAACCCCCCACTTGAATGGGGAATGACCATATGTTAAAAAAAAAAATTCAAAAGCCTGTGTGATTCGCTATTAAGAAGTAATTGTCTATGGATAAGTAGGTTTCCGTTTGAACTTTCCATAGTAAACATATATCGTATATACTTGGTCATGAATTGGCACATGTGATATTCTTGGACTGTAGATCTTCATGTATACCTAGACAATATAAATCATACAATTAATTCTTGATCGTCTTTGATCTTAATGGTTGTACTTGTTTCAACCATGAACACCACCTGGTTTCATGAATGCGTAGAGAATTGGCCTTACTATTATTCTCCTTCAAGGCTGAAGTGGCAAACATTGCAGTGAATTCTAAACGTGCAACCCATATATACATTGATTGATCATGTCATATCAAACTTAGGAACCAATAAAAAGTTTTAACGCTTTGTCCTTGTTTCCAAAAACTTCTTATCACAATGAGAGAAAACACACAATAATCCACAAGAAGACACAGTTCTCCCAAGACTCTCCAATATTTGTTTCACTAGTCGATAGTGTAATTACATGTTAAGAACAGGAACTACACCACAAATATTCACAGTCTAAAATCGTACCTAAATTACAGAGAAGAAGAATGCTCCAACGAACAATTAAGAATCTTCCTTTGAAGTTCTTCACGGAGAAGAAGAGAGTATATTTTATAAACAGAACAAGAGTTTCTTTCTTTCTGTTACGGGAGAAGAAACTAACGTATAGTTAGCAGATGGAAGTTCCTACAATTAGGACTCGTTTAGGACTTACTTTTATTTTCTTGAAGTGACACAACTATTCAGGGACTTTTCCAATTGTTGTATCCTTTCTCCTTTTATTTATTTTATTAATATAATATAATATAATATATATTTATATGCATATGGATCCGGGTTGACCCACATGGGTGACCCAAATCCAATTTTCAATATCTCTCACTCACACATAGTGGGTCAACTCTCATTCCTATTTTGTAATTTTCATGCATAACGACTAGACCGTGTGACCAATGCATACTTCGAGAGCTCAATTGCTATACATCTGTTAGGAATATATAGTATCTCGATTAATGGAGCTTGGAGTAGATTGCAGTATGCAGTACCCTAGATCATTTATCGCATTCACATCTCAACATCTCTTTTGTCATAATTTGAGTTGTTCTTGTTTCGAAGACAAACACAAAGGGTCGACCAATGAACACAATTAATGTGATAATACTCAATGATCTTACTCATCTCATGAATCTCTCAATCTCAATTTGATATGCTTTTCTAGAAATGTTCTGCCAGACCGAATCATCCATGATCTCTTGGCAACACCCTAAGATAGAAAACATCAAATTAAATCTCAAGATACTGGTCAAAGTCATGAGGGTACTAAGAGAAAATTACTCATAATTTTTAGGGCTTCACATGATACCAAGTAGAGATTAAACTTGTATCACCCTTATAGGTCATTAATGCGTACGTGGTATGAATCACGTACCACAGTATTTACTCCTTCCTCGTGAAGCTTATGTCTTTTGACAAATTAAAATACTGTGCAGATGATAGTTCAGACAACTCATGTCTAACTTTGAGTTCACATATCTACTCATACATTTTATCCATCAGAACTCACATCTAGCATTAAAACAGACGATCACATTTTAATCACATATGATTAAACTAGAAAACAAACGACATTCTTATTATAAACTTCAAGCTCTCATATTAGTTTATAATTGTATCATCTCTATCTGTCACCTAGACAATAGAGGCGATTGCCTGTGTGAATAGGCCAATCTTTTTGTCTGTCGGCATACTTACAATTGGAATTTATGTTCTAAACATAAAAACTCATCTTATGTATATGAAACAACAATGATGAATGATTTAAGCATCAACTAACATTTACCACAAAATGTAGTTTTTACGTGAACATGATTCATATAAATTAGGATTTATAAATACATCATCACTACGTAAACCCAATGATACCATTCATAAGCAACAAATGCTATGGGTTTTGTTAATATGTCTTTTACCAAGTGGTGTGTATAGATGTACTTCATGTTGACTTCGTTATGTACAACTACATCTCTGACACAAAATTACACTTAATATACTCTAAATCTTCTTTTCAATTCCTTGACAAGACAAACAATATCCTATTGTGCCTTTAAAATACCTTTGTATCATCTTAACTGCTTTCTGGACACATCCTCCCACTCAAAATTTCACCTCTAGAAATAGAAGTATTTATGGATCAAGAATACATGACACTTCAAGCCTTATGCTTGAGTTTGAGAACCCTTTGTTCCCAATAGCTTTAAGATCCAAAATGTCAATCAACTCTCACTTCATTTGATTTCACGGACTCCATTGCAATTCTATTGTTGTAACTATTTATCCTTAGTAGGGTAAGAACCTACATTACACTATGTAGGTCTTACCATCAAGTGGAGTAACTATATATGCTTCCCCTTCAATCTCAAATCAATGAGAGAGAATTCAAGGACGACTCGTGTGTCGAGGTTGAGATTGACAAACTGATTATCAATTACTTAGTTACTCCCACTGGGACCAACAATATTAAATGGATTCTCTTTTGATCGTCTATTGGTGTGGTAGGAACATATCCATTATCACCAACTAATCCACCCGAATCCATTCGAGTATATACAATGGAAGCAATCCGGTCCGTAATTTCATAAAGCGACAAGTCATGACCTATCTCACGCTACTTAGAAAAATAATTCATCACGTGATCCAAATTCAATTACAGTGTTGTAGACCTTCACTTATGAATATACTACATTTTGGACTGTAAGAATATCATGAATAAATACAATTCCTTCCCCTTGGAAGTAATATTTCTCAATTGTCATCTATCCATAACATAGATGGAGTAAAAGTAACTAACTTTAAAAGGATTCACACATTTTAGATCGCAATGAACTATCAGCGCTTTAACTTTTCCAAATGGTGTTCTGTTTATTTGTTCGCTAGACAATATTAGTAAGTAGACAAATCTACTTTATCTATAGCACCAAGTAAATATTGTTTTGCTAAACAATTCTTTTGTGGTTAACCACTAAGGTTAAGTCTAGCCTGTTAAGTATATTTGTATCAACACTTGACGCAAATAAGCAGAAATAAATATTCATATTGGAATTATATATAATATCCAGTATAATAAAATCATCATAGGAAAAATCAATACCATATCTCGTATGTGCCAAAATACAAACAAGATACATTATAAGGCATCGTAGACACATCAAAAGCCTTAAGAGCCTTTTGCTCTTCTAGGACATACTGGATATTATGTCACCGTTTAGCTTTTCACCTAACTTAAGCTCGGAGACTAATATTCTCATAGAGTTGACATATTTATAACAAAGTATAAACTATTTGAGACATCTATGTACATTTTTAGAGCCTAAAATCCATATATATATATACTAATCCTTATAATAAGTAATTATATTAAAATTAATTTCACATTAGATTTGAAATCGAAAGTTCACTATGTTCCCAATCATCATCCAAATTCTAATATTCAATGAATCTAACATAATCAATTATTTAAGGAGCACGTGTCTTAAATTACTGAAATTCAAGATTAATTAAGCAGAAATTCACAATGATATACACATTTATATTCACTAGGGTGCTTAAGTCCAAAGATATATTTTAGGTCTTTGGTAGTCTTCTAATTTGATTCAGCCGTTGGGGCAGATATCCTCTCCTTGATCCTCATAGAGGCCATTAAGGGACTTATTTAGACGTGCGATCTATTTCTTAAGACTCGATCAAAAGTAGTTTTGTGGGTCCACGGTATTATTTGTAGAGCGAATGCTCAACCCGTGAGGGTCGATAATGACCCGCATCTCGTCTGGTATAGGGTCGCAGATTCTGGTATGACTAGGAGAAATTAATCTTATGCTTGATCCTTCGACCATTTGGTCATTCTATGAGAATTGATTTCTTATCTCAATCTGGAGTATATATGTTTGTGGTACGCCTCGAACGTGTAGAATTTTTACCACCACAAGTAGTACCCCCATTTACTAAGAATGAACTTGGTCTGGCTCAAAAATTGGAAGCCACCAAATTAAAAACCGCTTTGACTTTTAAATTTTGAAGACCCATGTCGTTTACTGAGGTTTTTACTTGTTGTGTTAAGTCACTTGCACCTACTCTTTTCCTGAAGGCAATGATAGAGTCTTCTGGCTATCTATTCTAGTGTTCTTAAACCTTTGTTTGAGGATCATCTGCCCTGTAAGTTTCTGCTCTCCATTCTTCTTCTTCTTTAATTTTTGTGATAGTCATGAATGGTCGAAGCTCCGGCGACAAATATATTAACGTTTTTTTTTTTTTTTTGGTGCATTCTAGCTCTCACATGGAGATTTTTTTGTCTGAGGATGCTTCTCCTCTAAGGGATGAAGAGATCAGAGAGGAAGTTCTGGTGTTGACTGAGATGCCTGATGGTCCTCCCCTTGTTTCTGACGAGGATCTTCTCCGTTTTGTCAGGATTTCGCGCCTTTAGTGGCGGAGATTAGGGACTGTCACCTTATGAGAGACTTTTGACCCAGTTGACAATTAGGTCCCCTGCCTCTGGACCCCTAATCCATGGGGGTGTGTGAGTTGAGTGGGTTGGTGTTAGCACAACTTTCGCTTGTGGTATGGATCATGTGTTTGAAATACATTTGTGCTCAGGCGGGGTTGCCTCTTGCTATTATTGGGTTATTTCGACTTTATCGCTTTACCTTGCTTGATTTGTGAGGATTTTGACTTGTTTTTCACCCACAAGCTTGAGGTAAGTGATTTTAACTTGAATATATACTTATTTCATGAAATTAACCTTGGATTTGTTGCTAGAACATGAAATCAAATACTATGAAAATTGGGGATTTCTCTAGAACTAGGATTACCTAAATTGAGTTTTGAGTATCCAAATGGACTCTAAATTAAAATCTAAGCATAAATAAGGACTCGTGTGGTTATGGTTCAACATGATTTAATTTTTATTTAGAGGTTTAACTATGAGGCTCGGAATTGACTTTTTAGCGTTGCCTTTTACCTAGACCGCTTAGTAAATTTTGAGATTGAGTCCCTTTAGCTTCGTTTGACATTGATAAGTATATTTTTTGCTAGGGTTGAGCCATTTGGATGTGTTCCGGTGTGGAAAGGCAGTCTTGATGGATTAAATCTCACTTGATTCGAGGTAAGTTAAGATTTTGACCTCAATAGGAAAATTTTCCCAAACTTTATGTGTTGTGTGTATTTTGAAATGTGAGGAATATAGTACATATGGCGGACAAGCATATATGTGACTATCAGATATTCAAAAGGGTTTATTTGAATAATTTAAATGGGGCGTTGTTTCCCCTAGTTGTGTTTTGATGAGTTGAACATATATTTATGTCATGTTGATGCATTTGAACTAGTTATAGAGTAGAAAAGCATGATTTATCTCTATATCTATTGAAATTCATGATTTAGCTACTACAGTCAAACCTCTCTATAATTATCATTCGTTATAACAACATTTCACTATAACGGTCTGGTTTTATCCGGAACCGATTTTTTATGTTATATTTTACTTCTCTATAACAGCATTCTGCCGATAATAGCAATGACATTCATTATAGCGGTACACTCTTTGTAAAATTACCTCTCTATAACAACCACACTCAAATATTGTGTAATAATATTTTGTAAGAAATACATTATCTATAAAATAAAATAGGCAAATGACATAGATTGACCCCTAAACTATACTCGAAATCTCGATATCACGCTCAAACTATTAAGGCGACCTATTACACACCTAAACATTTAAAAAGTGAATTTATTTACTCCCTGAAAACTGATGTGGCATGAGATAAAAAAATAATTTAAAACAGGCGCTTTTTTTTAATTTATTTACCTTTTTATGTTTTTTTTTTTTTTTGGGGGCTAAACATACATTTTTAGGATCCCCTCTACCACCCCCCCCCCCCTCCCCTATTCATCTTCTCAAAGAACAACAACATCACATCTGCCGCCCACTAAACCCCCCCCCCCCCCCCCCCGCCTCCCTCGTTCGGCCTCCTCCCCTCACCGCCGCCCACTACCTCTTCTCCTCCACCTTCCGCCACCCCGCCCCGACATCCCACACCCTTCTTCTTCTTCATTTCAAATTCACAACACAAAAAATCTGAAATATTATCCACTTCTTCTTCTCCAAAAATCACCCAATGATTTCTCCAACCAACCAAAGAAACAACCCTCTATTGGTATACTTGTGAAATTTCCCACATAAAATTAATAATAACAAATTTGTTGTCATTAATGTAACGTTGATAGCAGCAGTAGTAGTGAAATTACTAATACTCCCTCTGTTCAAATTCATTTGTCTACAAATGCAAAAAGATTCCATCTTTTTTGCTCAATACCATATTCTGGCGACTAATTGAAGTGCAACTGGTGGCGATGGTGGTGGCGGATTGGTGGTTCCGGTGAGATGGAGTGGTGGTGATGAGGAAGATATAATTATTGGAGGATTTTAATGGTTAATTATGGATTAATTAGTGTAAATATAATTAATAAAAAGAAAATCAAATGAATATAAATTAAAATTTATGAAATTTGCAAGGTGGCGCTGATGTGGCGAGAGAGTGTGTTACACTTCCCATTGTGCAATTGGTTATATGTGTATCAGGGGTAAATAAATTCACTTTTTAAATGTTTAGGTGTGTAATAGGTCGCCTTAATAGTTTGAGTGTGATATCGAGATTTCAGGTATAGTTTAGGTAATCTATGTCTTTTGCCAATAAAATATTAAAATATTTATGATAATCATCATTAATGTCATGTACATAGTAAATTTCAAGTATGAATATCTAAAAATCTTCAATTATACTATTAAGTTTTTAGACAAACTTTTTAATTAAAGCTATTTAATTGAACAAAAATCTTCGTCAGTTCAAATGTTTGAACAAAAATCTTCGTCAGTTCAAATGTTATACATTATTACTAAGAGACTGGAATTTATAAAACAATCTACAATTTTAGAATTCTAACATCAAACTTGAAAATTTAAATTTTCAATTAAATTTAAATGCCTATGTTCCTTAGAATTTAATTCTTTATCGGTATGGTATAACTAGTTGTGGATTTCTTAGTAATTTATTAGTCTTTTCAATTTTTAATTAATGAAATATGAAAATCAATTGGGATTTAAAAAAAAAAACAAGTATTTTTGGTTTCGTTTATACTAGCATAAAACGTAAAATAATAATAATATTTTTTTGCGTAGTTTTGTTTATAACAGCTAAATAAAATCTAAATGTCAAATACCAGTATACATACATAGCACCACATCACTATAGCAGCCATAAATTTTTCGAACAAACGTTCCCATTATAGAGAGGTTTGACTGTATTCTTGCTTCAACAATTTCTCCGCATTCAAATCACACAGCAGGACGACAAAAAAAAAAAAAAAACATAAATTCAATTAATCATTCAATAACAATGTTTCAAAGTTTCCGAATAACTATAGAATCCCTCAAATTTTTAAATAACACTAAATTTGAGAAGCATAGAGGACCTGAAGAGGTACAGAGACAAAAATTAATTATCAATATTTTTTATGCAAAGTTAATCTTGCTGAGCTAAGTAAAAACATAAGAAATACCCTGCTCAAAAAAAATAAAAATAAAAAAAACTAAAAACATGGATTAAAAAACTGAATTTCTTTTAAAAAAAAGGATTTTTTAAAACCCTAAAAAAAAAAAGGAAAATAGCTTCATTTTTAATTGAATACTGATACCTATTTGCATTTTGTGAAGATTTTATTTTTCAAATAAAATCCGGAAAAATGTTTTTCTTGCCAAAATGTTAAAAAAACTGAATTTTTATTTTGACCACAGAAATGAAAAAGTAGTAGTTTATTTTCGAAAATAAGAAAAAAAAAAATTAAGTTTTTCCCTTTTGGCCATGTGAATCTTTTCACTTTTCCCGGTTTAAAATAATTGTCACTTTATTTGGAAATCAACGTTTAGCCATGAAAATTTCAATTTTGATACATTTTGACCACGAAATGAAAAGTAGTAGTTTATAAATACCCGTTTGATGTGAATTTTTCACTTTTTCCGGAAAAATAATTTCACTTTATTTTGAAAAACACCTAAAATCTTATTTTCACTTTCAATATATTCAAACAACCAAATATTCTTTGCAAAAACTATAACCAAACACAACTCCATCTTCAACTCCAACTTTAAAATTCCAAATAAAGTGAAAAATATTTGGTTTTCATGGCCAAACACCTACTTAGTTTCTACTATATTTTAGGGACATCTCTTTCCCTCTCTACAAGGTGTAAAGAGTCTTTGAAGTTGTGTCTTAACAGGAGAGAAGAGATCATATCATGTGACTTGAGTTAAAAGATTGATCTTGTTATTTCTTATCTTTGTGAGGACGAGGTTGAAAATTGAAAAGGACTAACTGTATTAGGCCCAAAAATGACCCGGGGTCGCGTACGAGATCCGGTGCTTAGGGGGAACCGGGGGAACCCGCTCCCATCAACTCCAACCACATGCGCTATTCTAGATCAGAGAGCCACTGACTAATGTTAACGTTGGGGGCAACCTCACGTCACATCACCCGTGCATTAGGGTTGAAAAGTCTTGTTTTGGTTTCTATATAGGTAGCTTATCATGTAAGCTAAGGCATCTTCATCTCATTGCTTGTAACCTATCTCTTATTTTTTTCTCTCAAGAAATGTACATCCGGGCACACTGATTATCTTGGAACACATATTTATCTTGCTTAGTTTTATCATTTCTTAAGCTCGGTTCTTTCAATCTAACTCTTGTAATCACGACTATTAACCCCAAAAGGAGAGTTTCCGGGATTGGATACGACCCACTTGTCTTTAAACCCTTGAAATACAAATCTCTAACTGGTTATCCGTTTTCACCGAAAAAGAGTTTGGCGCCATCTGTGGGGATAGACAGCTGTGGAGTTGTCCTGATTCGCAGCAGAAATTCTCCTTCCAAGAACTCAAGTAAAGTCATTATACGCAGATAGAAATGTTTGAGGCAAATGGTAGCTCGAGCAATATGCAGGGACTCAAGGACGCACAGATGCTGGTAAAGGGTATAAAGGACCTGGTGGAGGTACAGGTGTCGGAGCACAGTAAGGAACCCATTAGGAAGCATAGAAGTAGTAGAGGTGGGACATCGCACAAACAGCCTCGTGAGGAGCGAAACAGAGGCATCCCATACGCTGACGAAGCAGAGCAACCACTCAAGCGTATATTCAGAAGAACGGGTTGAGCGCAATCTCGACCTGACGGGCAAAAACCTGCTGAAAAGACGGGTTCCTTGACAAGTGAAGTACTGATGGCCATACTCAAGGCACAGGATTAGAGGGTGCAACACATGGAAAGGGCCATGACTACCATGGCTAAACACTCTAGGATAGGGACTCCGGCGCCAAATCAAAGCACGGATAAAATCCCTACGACCCCACAAACTAAAAAGATCGAGTCGGCGAAAGAATGGTTGGATGCATTTACCAATGAGTTACTCAGGGTTGAAAGGAAAATGAATGAACGAATGAACCAAATCCCAAAGCCCCATCTGTGATGAAAGGCGCGGGAGCCAGAAAGTATGGTATATTCCCGTATTCGGAAAGCGCAGCCCCTGTGCCCATTCCCAGAAAATTCAAAATGCAGGACATGCCGAAATACGACGGTACCACTGATCCTGAAGAGCATATAACGATGTTTGAAGTAGTAGTCATCGGGCAAGACCTCAAGCAGGATGAGATCGAATCAGTCATGCTGAAGCAATTGAATCGGACGCTCATAAAGGGAGCACTCTCCTGATATACTCATTTACCTAAAAATTCTATTGATTCTTTTGTTGCTCTTGCAGATGCTTTCGTCAAAGCCCACGCGGGGCCACGAAGGGTCGAAACGCATGAGGTGCTCTGAGGGTTCGTGGACAGGTTCAAAGGGAGAGAATGTTGTTGCCAACTATCCTGGAGGACTGGGCCGCGGCTGCCTTCGCGGATGGTTTGAACTCTAGAAGCCCAGACGCATCCCTGAAATTAAAAAAAATTGAGGGAATTCCCGGCCAAAACATGGAGCAAAATAAACCTCAGATATACGGCTAAAATGCACATTGAGAAAGATCAGAGGGCGACAGTTCCGATAGAAGTAGGCAGTCGCCTAGGAAAGAAACTAGACTCGAGTTTCGAAGAAAACGTCACAAGTCATCGGGGACGGTTTGAGCCATATGAAGCCCGCAAGCCTTCAGGTCAGAATTCGAACAAGAGAAGCAACGGGAATGGTCGGGGCCTCCTCAACAGAAACGCCTCGCGCCGCCGGGATCGACGTCAAAAGGGGCCGAACCCCCCAAGATCTCAGATCATAATTTCAGTATAAATAATATATAGATTGTTGCAGTAATGAGAACGATGAAGGAGGCTAGGTTCCCAGGGGAGATCCGGACCAACCCGGACAAAAGGAACACCGTTTGTAGTGCTACTTCCGTAGCAGCCACCAGCATGCCACCAAGGATTGCGCAAACCTGAGGGTCGAGGTGGCCCGCTCCTGCGACCCGGACAACTCAAGGAGTATATCAGTGACCGGGCCAAACTCAACTTAAGCAAGAATCATGGGCAGAAGTTGGATGAGGCACCCCAGCCTATTCACAGAATCAACACGCGCGAGGGGGGGAGGTGTAGGACGGTGAATAAGATAACTTACACAACACTCCGAAAATTCAAAATTTCATTTACAACTAAGAGACACAACTGGGACCTCGCCAAGAGCAAGAGCATATTCGTTACCGACAGTGACCACACAGGACTTATTCCTTTTCATAGGATACCCTGGTAATATTTATTCAAATAAAAAAAATCGTTCATTAAGCGTGTGTTGATTGATACAGGAAGTTCAGCAAAAATTATCCAACAATGCGTCTTGAGGGAAATAGGGGTAGGCGATGCAATCATCCCTACAACCAAAATGCTGGCCTAGTTTAATATGGCAAGTGAAGTGACCCGGTGGTAGATTGAGCTACTGGTTCACGTCAATGGCATGGAACATGACACGACCTTCGATATCATAATCGGTGGCAGATCTTATAATGTCATATTAGGAAAGTTGTGTATCCACTCAAAGCGGGCGGTCCCTTCCACTTTTCATTAAAAGGTCAAGTTCCCTACTCCTTGGGGGATGGGAGAAATCAAGGGTGACCAGGGCGCAACCCATGAAGTGAAAACCATGCCAGTAACGTCGGCTAAGAAGCACAGAATCTCCAAATAGTAATTATAGGTATTGACATCAAATGACGAAGCCAGGAAGAGAAAGAAGCAATGCGCGGGGGAAGCTATATCCGATGGAGGGTATCGAGATCAGCCCGTCCCTAAAGGATTCGTCATCCGGATTGACAAAAACCCCACAGACTCGATGGTGAAGGAGTTTGAACGCACGACAATTTTCGACGACAATCCCAAAAAGCAGGTACACCTGGGCTCTGAGCTTCTGCTCGAGTGCAGGAATAATTTTTTAACTTATTTAACAGCTAATGCGATTGCTTTGCCTGTACCCCGGATATAAGGGGATCCCGGG
>NC_081344.1:16121888-16178792 GCF_029784015.1 Lycium ferocissimum
CACTCCGGGCGGCCCCTTTCCACTTTTCATTAAAAGGTCAATTTCCCCTACCCTGGGGGGAGGGAGAAACCCGGGGACCGGGGCAACCCCAGGGGGAAAACCATGCCGAACGTTCCGGGGCCCACGAAATCTCCAAAAAAGAATTATGGAAATTGACATAAAACGACGGGCCCGAATTTTTAAAACCCAACCCCGGGGGGAACCGACCCTGGTGGAGGGAAAAAATTTCCCCTTTAAAGGGGGATTCGCACCCCATTGACAAAAACCCTACGTACTCGATGGCGGGGGGTTTAACGACGACAATTTTCGACGACAACCCCAAAAAAAGGTGTACCCCCGGGTTTCCGAGTTTCGTCGAGTGCGGGAAAAATTTTTTTTAATTTTATTTAACAAATTAAGCGTTTGGGCTTTGCCTAGTCACCCCCGGGATAAAATGGGATCCCTGGGGGCCCACACATCTATTTTGACCCCCACCACCCCTCCCAAGAAAAGGGGGCCGCCTTTATCACCGGGTAGGACCCCCTTTCAAGGGGAAACAATTACTTAACATGGGTCACCCGGGGTAAAAACCCCGGTTTTCCGGGTAAATGGGGGGTTCTGAAGCTCAACAAATTCAAGATGTGGGGTTTTTTCCCCAAGGTTTTAAAGGGTTTTCCCCAAAAGTTTCCTTTTGGCCGATATCGACGACGATCGATGACAAAAAGGCAAAATTCCCTGGCTTTTGGTTTTATTTTTCCCTGTTACTACCATCCCGTAAAGGGGAGAAAAGGGCCTTTTCATAACCAATCAGGGTAATTTTTTTAATGTCATGTTTTCGTCTCGAAAAAAAAGGGACAATGTATCGGAAAAAATTTAAAGAATAGATCGGAAGATTATGGAATTTTTCCTTCCGACTACATCCCGGTCAAGCCCGGGAAATGGGGGACACCCATCCGTCCCCCCAAAGGGAGCCCTTTTTGAATACCACAAAAATGAAACCCAAACCCCGAGAAGGAACTGGGGGTCCCGTTCGGGAAATTTTTAGGCTATTTGCTTTTCGGTTGGGGTATCAAGATGAACCTAGAAAAAGTCAAGGCCATTCAGGAAATGTCGGAGGAACTGGGAAACTCAAAGCCAAGGGACTAACTGTTGGTGGGAAGGCGGGGTGACCCCATCCCCCGATCCTCGACGGTTCCAGTTTTTTTTAACCTAAGAAGAAGGGAAAATGGTTTTGAAAATTCTTAAGTGTAACCAAAGCTTGAAAGATCTTGGGAATATCTACCCGTTCCACATAATGGCTAACCCAAAAAGGGGAGCCTTGTCGGTATTGGGTTTCATCGCTCACAAAGGGGGAAAAGAGAGGGGAAAGCAACTCCCTCTATTACGCCAAAAAAAAACTTACCAAATCCCTATTGCCTAAGGTTGATTTTGCCCCGGTTAGACCCCCCGGGCCCGCCCCCATATTTTAAAAGTCATCCACCGAAAAAACCCCATCCCCCCCGTGCAAAAAAGGAAAAACCTCACAAGTCGACTATCTAAGTGGTTGGTGGAAATGAGTGAATATGACTTGGCATCTCAATCCCGCTCGAGCATGAGCACGCAGAGCTTATCCGAATTCAAAAATGATTTTGTTGCGGTCGTACTGCCCAAATGATCCCAGGTATGAACCCCTATTCTACATTTTCCTTTTAATCTTATTTTTACAGGACTGGGATTCAGACTGATCTAAAGGGAGATCGACCTCGGCTAGAACAGACAGGAATTAAAAAATTCGTGTTACACTCTTTTCCTTGATCGAGTTTCTCCCAGAAGGGTTTTTTCCCAACAAGGTTTTTAATAAGGCAACCACTGAAAATCGAATTACTCTTGAAGACATGGCCGAGCTTCAGAGACCACAAGCCGAAAGATCCTTCCGCCCTACTCGAAGTCATTGACTATGGTCAACGGATAGCACGCCCTGGCCCCTAACACAATTGAGGTTTTGCTTTTATCAAGACAGGAGTTCGGTCCGCATGGCGTGAAGCCTTTAGCTCTTTCCTTTGATCAGCAATGTAAATGCAATCTGGCCACGCGTCTCATTTTTATGAATGAAAGAAATTTAAACCGACGCGGTCACACTTTAAATTTGTTGGTACGAACGAATCCCCCCGCATTCGAATATATCCCCCACGAACACACGACACGGCCTGTGGGCCTCCGAGAGTGAAGGAATCATAAACCTTATGCCAAAAAGAGGAGGTCGAGATGTCCTCCTCATCGGCGTCAAAAAATAATAGGGGCCCCTTATTTTATTATGAATCGGATGAATAATACCTGATCATAACATACGCGGTCGGAAGTAGCATTCCCGGATTAGGAGAAGCGATTGCACGCAAATACCAAACGCATAAAATGAAGTAATCAAAACTCCTAAACACATGCATTTGAAATGAAAATAGCGCATGTTTCCGATAGAAGGATCTCAGGGCGGATGGATCCTTACAATGGAGATGCTCCCCTTCAAAGGGACAGATAAACGTGACATCCGGACCACAATTAATACCAACAAAAATGAATTCAAGCAAATTTATATGTAACAATGACCGAATCCGAAAGAGATAATTTAGCAATTGGAACACAAGCAAGGATAGATGACATAAGGCAAAAACGAACGAAATAAATACGTTTATCATCCAAACATCGATAAGTCTTTACAAAGCAAAATCAAAAGAAAACACATCAAACATGGCCTAGAGAGGAGGGATGGGGGTAGCATCGGATCAAAGCTTGGTGGCGTTAGGTGAAGGACCTACCTCGTCAGAATCCTTACGAGCAACGGGTGCGGGATCAGAAGAAGTAATGTTAGGGGCGAAAAGGCCTTCGGTGATGGGAAAATCCTTGCGCCCCTCCGAGTTAGCTTCTGCAAGAACTCTCGGGGTATGCTCTCCGGCCTCTTCTGGGGCCTCCTCCTCATCCCAATCATCTGAAGATCAACCCTCATCATCAGATGCTTGATCTGCGCTATCAGCTGCAGGCTGAGTAGGCAATGCACCGGTTGCAATCTCTTCTACAAATAAGGAAGCAACAATTTTGGCATCAATGTCGTCCCGAATCTCTTCAAGAGCAAGTCTGCGAGCACGGTATGTAGCATAAGCCTTATTTAGAACAAATTGCCTCTTAAGATCCTGCATCTAGGCATCTTTCTCAGTAAGGCTCAACCGTTGTCCTTCAATGGTACCCAGTAGACTGGCATTGGACTGAGAAAGGCCTCTGTTGTCCTCCAGCTGCGCCTTGTTCCGGGCCCTCTGAGCCTCTAACTTCCCTCCCAATCAGCTATAGTCCTTTCCGCCACGACCTTCTCTTCAGTCCTCTTTTCCAACTCCGCTTCTAGGGTCCGAACTTTATCCATCAGCCTGGATTCCCTCTGAACAAGGCTCGTGAAATGATCCTGGTGGTCAGCCCATTTCTTCTGCAGGTCGTCCAGATTGGAGTGAAACTTGGCGGTCTCCTCACTATGAATTTTTCTCTCTTATTTCGACTGAGCCAACCTTGTCTCTAACTTCTTGACCGGCACTAACTTGAATTTCAAGTCAGGAATACGCTCCTACAGCCTCTTGATCTCTTTCAACCTTCCCTTCTCCTCAATCAGTTTGCTCTAAAGGCCTGACCTGAAAAGAAAAATGGCACACTCAAAGTCATGAGGTGGTGTTAAAAGTTGAATAAAGTCTAAGGAAGGGAAGAGAGAAGTTACTATATACCTGGGCGGCCACATGGGCACCAGCGTTCAGAAGGCAGTCAGCTGACACGGCGTCCATTTTCCTTTTGTCCTTCTCCGTAGCCAATGGCCTCATATATCTTGAAACTCCCCTTTGGTAGGGATATCAAGTTACACTCTTGAGGAATAGACGTGATGACTTGGCAAAAGGCTGAGGGGTTGCGCACCGGGCCCGGGAAGGTACTCACCAAACCTTCTCCCGGGCTCCTCGAGCATCACCGGAGCTTCTCTTACGGGCTGAGCCCCGGGGTTGAAGATTCTTCCTACGGGGACCAATAGGGAAGGCCCCCGAAAAGATAAAGGAAGAGATGAGACAAGGGTCGAGCCTAAGGCTCCACTTCTGGCATTGGAGGGAATAAAATAGGGACGGCAGAGAGCCTATCATCGGAGCCAATTCTATCTCCTCGAAAAGAGTTTCAGTAGTGACTTCTTGAGAGGCCTTTCTTTTACGGATGAGTTCAGTGATTGGGTTCTCCTCTTCCTCACTGGTGTCAGCTTCCAAGTCTATTGCCACTTGGGGTGTTACACCTCGGCAATTTCATGTCGTTACGTCGTGAATAGGCTAAAGTCAGTTTAAGGCGAACATGAAACCTTCACAACTACAAGAGGGTGATTGGCAACCTTAATGCATATACAATAATATTTTTAAGTTATAGGACTTGGTGAAACTAGGTTCGTCAAAGGAAACGGAGTATAAGTTATGTTTGGGGAGGATTTCATGGTTGTCGAGCTAACGAATATTTAGTAAGGTCTTGAGGACGAGATATGATGTTTGTTAGATCGTTAAGGATGTGTTACACAAGTACCAAGAAGGTTCCATAAGGATTCGAGATCAAACGAAGCGACGAGAACGAATTCAGAAAAATTGGGGATTATACCGTCATATATACGGACCATATATTTTATACGGCCCGTATACCTGACCGTAGAACCCTTCCAGTGAAGGGTGAGTTTCTGGAAGAAACATACGGTCCATTATACGGACCGTATAATTTATACGGTCCGTATAGTAGACCGTATATTTCGGGTCGGGTCCGAGTTCAATTTTTTATATATGCACGGTTTCCTCTTCTTTTTTTCATTATTCAATTCTCCAACCTTCCAAAAACCTCTATAACCCTCTTCATAACACACTAATACATATCCAAGAAGGGGAAATCAAATATCAAACATCCAAAGTTAGTAGAATCAAACGTGTGGATGCTCCCTAGGGTTGATAAAAGTTGAGAATCTCTTTGGTATTGGAGTTGAGTTCTTCTCAAGTGGAGTATTTGCATTCAAAGATCATCTCTACATGACCAAAGGTGAGTTTTACAATTGTTTCATGTAAGTAATAGCGTTGAGTAGTTGAAGAACTTGAATTAGGAACAAATATGGAATACGAACTCGAATATGCAAATAATGGTATATTGAGTTGAAAGGTAGATTGAGTTATGATTCATAGTGTAAAATGAGTATAATCTTGTTATGAATGGGGCTAGTGATGTTGAGGAAGTAGTAGATGAATGATAAACATGATGTTGTATTATAGTTATGGTTATGGAGGATCTTGTAAGTGAATTTGGAAATTGATTAATATCTAGCCGAAGGAATTTACGTGTTACAATATTATGGTCGTTGTTATGATGTTTGGGAGTTGTTTTATTATATGAGGGAAAGTTTTCGAAACAAAGGAAATGCTGTCCAATTTTTGTTAGTCTTAGCCCCTTTAGTCTAAGCTTAAGTATACTTCGGATGATCTAATCTTCGTACGAACCCTTGTGCATGTAGAATTGTGAATTTGGAAGGAGATCACGTAGTCGATATCGTGAAGGAGCTATAAAGGTATGTAAAGCTAGTGCCCTTCTTTCAAAGGCATGACTCTTGTTGTATAATTCTTTCCTATACTCCCATGACCTTCTTATATCCCTAAGAATGGAAGTTAAAGATCTTCGAGAGTTTCTTATGAGACATGTTCCATGACAGTGACGATGATAATGATGTGTTCATGAAGTCGATATTTCTACGTTTATGATTTCATTGATGCTATTCTTCATTGTGGTCTCACCTCATGATGTTAATTCCTTCAAGGTGAGACGTAGGGATGACGATGAGGCCATAATGTAATCGGAGGATCACAACCTTACGTCACTCGGATAAAACGCATTTTATTCGGGCTCTCATGCATGTTGCTTATATTATATATGTATAGGAGATGTATATGTATATAGGGGACATGGGTAAAGGTGAGGCGCTATAGACGCATGGCCACCTGATCAGCTGGTATATTATGATATCATCCCGGACGCGGGATATATGGGTAATGGATCGGGTCGTTCGTTCTGCGACAATATATATTGATATGTGATGATATATGGATCGGGTTGCACGTTCTGCAGCAATATTTGATATGATGATATTTACTTTATAAGCTTGCATGCATGACTTCACCTTAAGAGGCAAGTAGTCACCGATTATCTTCTTACCTTTTATTCTTATGTTTCCTTATTATGTTATAGTGCATGTCTTACATACTCAGTACATTACTCGTACTGATGTCCTCTTCTTTCGGACGCTGTGTTCATGCCCACAGGTAGACAGGGAGACGACCCAGCTTCCTAGGAGCCAGATCAGCTTGCACAGGAGCACTTCCATAGACCGGAGGTGCAGTTTCTGATATATTCTTTTGTGTACATACTTGGACATGGCGGGGTCCTGTCCCGTCTTCATGACTTCAATACTTCAGTTAGAGGCTCGTAGATACTCGTATGTGGGTAGCAGATGTTATGTGACTCTCGATGTATATATATATATATACATATATATATATATATATATATATACATATTTTACGGAGTGTTTTGTGATCAAATCGTGGTAAGCAATATCCTGGAGATTATATGTGTACAGGTTGGGCGTGATAGCAATATGATGAGTGGTGCTTGGTAGTCTGCTTCGGGTACCCGTCATGGCCCTCTAGTCGGGTCGTGACATGGGGGGTGGCTGGGGTCCTCATAGTTGAACTCGGACTGTCCTGGTCGACATCTGCTTGATTACTTCTCTTTGTGAAAGGGGCGAGAATCGAAGACCCCCTCTTCGATAGGGTTACGAGGGGATTTCCTTGCCCCTGGAAGGATGCAGAAGAAACTTGTAGCACTTGTTGGACGGCTACAATCGGGTCCTCGGACACATCGGCCAAATGACGTATGACAGATCCCTTAGGCAGCCTATGGTTCTTTCCTCTCTAGTAGTTCCTGTTTGAAATTTCTTTCCACACCCTGATGTTGGGGGAGGAGAAGTCAAGGATTTTTTGGACCCACCTCGATAGATCCGATATTAGACTCGGCGTCCATGGAGCGGCTGCAATAATTGAGAAGTATAAAATCAATGATCGAACATGAAGACATAGCTTAGAGAGGGCAAGGGGGTTAAAAAGCACTTACATTTATGGTTCCATTGTTCGGGTATGGGAGCCTCCAGGGGCTTGACTAAATCCGCGGTGGTGATGATGACATATCTCACTATCCATCCCCGATCAAAATCATCATCGATTCTTGTAATTATCGCGTTGTGACCACGCCAGGTTAATAGGAGAACCCCGGCCCTGAAGATCTTCGGAGAGTAGAGATGGATCAGGTGGGAGAAAGTAAAATCCTCCTGAACCTGCATAGAAAGGTACTGGAGGCACGCCACCGTCCTCCAGATCGCCGGTCCGACCTTGGCCAAGCACACTTGGTATTTTTGGCAAAACTCCAAAATTATGGGATCGATGTGGATAGGTATAAACAAAAGAGTTGCCAGGTCGATAGGAAGTAATGTTCTCCTCATTGGTCGGGAGAAGCACCTCGATATCCTTCCAGCCGCAGTCCTTCTTGACCTGGCTGAGGCTGTCCTTGCTAACGGAGGTTCGATATACGTACGTTGGCCAGTCTCTTTCACGATTTGGGTCAGTAAAAGTACCGCGCACTGCTAGGTCTTTATCGATCGACCATTATTTGGGGATAAACATTTTTTCCTGTTGAGGGGTGATGCTCGAGGTCGAGGCCTTTTTCTTCGACGCCTTATGTGCCGGAGGACGGTCGATCTGAACTTGTTGAACTGAGACCTCAGAATCACTATTTTCGGCCGCCTGGGATTGAGTGGTGGCGCCACCAGCGATAGATGAGTGGGAAGACATGGTAAAAAAGGGTTAAGAATATGATTAAGGTTTACTGATGGTGGCCTCGAAGAAAGATTGTAAGAGGTTTCTCTGAAAAAAGATAAGTTCGAAAGGGAAGTGATTATTTAGAGGAGAGTTGCAGGTATTTATAAAGTTAAAAGAGTAAGCAGGGCGACCCTAAGTGGGGGGGATGTTTTTTGGGGTGTGTTAAGTCATATCTCGAAAGAAGGGTTCCGCCATCATTGTGAAGGCGCAATCTTCCACAAAAAGGCTAGGCTGAAAATGGAACATGTCGCCAATAGCATCTGATAGGAAAAGAATATGTGCTAGGGGAAACGACGCACCAAATGAGAGAAGAGGTGCATTAAATTCAAAATCCTGACAAGATAAGCCGCGACGATTCGAGGAATTCCCCACGCGAAGGTTAGAAGTAATGGGCTCTTCCATTTCCCGGGTTCACGATTAAGGTAACCCCGAAAAATGGGGGATTATCTGTATTAGGCCCAAAATCGGCCCGGGGTCGCGTACGAGACCGGGGGCTCAAGGAGAACGGGTGGAACCCTCACAGCTGTAACCCATTTTCACCAACTCCAGTCACATCCGCTATTCTAGATCAGAGAGCCACTGACTAATACTAACGTTGGGGGCAACCTCATGTCACATCACCCGTACGTTAGGGTTGAAAATGTCTTGTTTTGGTTTCTATATAGGTAGCTTATCATGTAAGCTAAGACATCTTAATCTCATCGCTTGCAACCTATCTCTTATTTTTTCTCTCAAGAAACGTACATCCGGGCACACTGATTATCTCGGAACACATATTTATCTTGCTTGATTTTATCATGTCTTAAGCTCGGTTCTTTCAATCTAACTCTTGTAATCACGAATACTAACCCCAAAAGGAGAGTTTCCGGGATTAGATTCGACCCACTTGTCTTAAACCCTTGAAATACAAATCTCTAACTGGTTATCCGTTTTCACTGGAAAACACTAGCAACTTTTTATTATTCTGCTTTTGCTTTTGATTTAAGTCATTGTTTTGTTTTTTCTTATATTTACTTCCTATTTTGCCCTCATAAGTAGTTGAGAAAAGAAAGTTTTTATGGTTCAACAAAAAACTAAATGGATTAGGGTGCAACTCATTAAAAATATAATATATGGTGCAAATTGCAATTTATTCGTAAAAATTAACTCTGACATCTATTTACGTAATAAATTACTTGTTAATTCGGATAACGTGATGGTCAAAAGAATAATATACTCAAAACTTGCAAAGGAACTTGGAAATGTATTCTGAACAATTAAAGGACAATAGTTACCAAAAAAGAAAATTTATAGAATTGAATGTTCACACAATGAAAGGGAAATTAATTTAAAAAGGAAATCTGATAAGAATGGAAGAAATATGATTCTACCTTTTTTGGATCAATTATTTAAATTCTATAATTACTGCAAAGGCAGATGGTCCGAATAAAAGGAAAGAAGGTTATCGGAGGAAGAATTTTTATGGGGAAAAAATCATACAATATATTATACTGAAAAGGAAATACGTACTGTTTATGGAAAAAAAATCAATATTTATTCGTTAATACAAGGAGACACTTTTTTGGAAATATATACAATCGACTCTGCCACCTATTTATATAGCTACATGTTGGCTTGAAAACTTGTGAATCTGAAAAAGAGTTACATAAATATTAATTAGCTATTTTACCATGGCTAAGTTTTCTTTCCTCCATCTTTGTTTGATTGTTTTTCTGTTGTCAGGTCAGTATTGATAAATTTTTGTAGCATTTACACTTTTATCAGTTTTCATTCCCTATTTCTGCCTATGCTTGCGGTTTATTTGCTCCTTTTTTTTTTCTTTCCTACGTGTCTGCTGATTAAAATGTTTGTGTAACGTGTCAAAGTATAGAGAAACCTATACTTCAAGAGCATAATATATTAATATCGTTATATTCCTAGTATTTGAAATACTTAATGGGCTATTTAGAAATGCCATTAAAATATCTTCGATCAAGAATATGTATGTAATTGGTGCCTATTAGTAATATGACAATTCCTACGTACCGAACGAAGTTAAGGTCCTAATAGGATCTCAAGTTTTTTTTTTTTTAACTAATATCGTCGGTCAATTACTAGCTACATCTTTGAGTGCATATAGAAAGGAAGATCTTTTAATAATATAAGTATGTTTTGTTATTCTTTTAGCCTTTGGAAGGAGGCAATTTTAAGTTTTAAAATATGTGTGTAATTTGCAGGTGTATTAGTTGATGCTCAAGCCAAGAAAAGAAAGAGATGCAGCGCAATATTACATCGAAATCAGTGTGACGCTCAAAGCTGTTTGGATGAATGCAATAAGATTCATGGCAAAGATAGTTTCACTGGAGTTTGTGCTGGTCTCGAACCACAAAGTTGTGTCTGTGTTTATTATTGTGGGCCTCCAGTGTATTAGCTTTTATTGAATAAATCTTTTCACTATTTTCATGAATTAAAATTAAAGTTATGTTAAGTACGATGTTGTTCTCATTTAATTATGATGGTTTCATAGGGAATTAGGTTTTTATTGAGAAAAAAAATTGTTAAAGGAAACAACATCAACAACATACCCACTGTATCTCACAAGTGGGGTCTAGAGAGGTTGAGGTGTACACAGACCTTAACTTTGTTTTTTTTTTTTTTTTTTTTTTTGGAAAGGGGGGGGGGGGGGGGGGGGGGTTAGAGAAGTTATTTTCGATAAACCCTCTGTGAATTTGTTAAAGAAAATATTCATAAAAATAATCAATGCTAAAAGTTTAATATTAAAAAAGGAAAAATGATTCGTACTATAATTATTTTTTCATTAATGAAAATAGATTGAGAGAATTGTTTCGAAAAAAGCCAAAATAAGGGAGGTAAGCATAAAATAGTAAACGACAAGGTTGATTAGTGTTACGAAGCGAGACCTGTACCCCCTGTTTGGATGGTGGTTTCCCATGGTTCATTAATGTATGGTTTTCTATGAAACCATGTTTGTTTCCATTGTTTTTAAAATTATGTGGTATGGTGTTGTAAATCCGTTGTTCATTCTATGGTTATATAACCATGAAAAGTCCCAATTTTTTAAACCACAGATTTGGTGGTTTTTCCGTGGTTACATATTTCATTTCTCCATTATACCCCACCCTCCACCATCCACCCCACCCCCACGCTACCACTCACCCCCACCCCTCGCCACTTACCCCAACCCCGTCCTACCACCCACCCCCACGCCCAACTACCCCACTCCTTTGCCACCCACCCTACCACCCCAACCACCCCCACTACGCCTCACCACCCCCAACCCCACCCCACAACAATTCACCCCCACCCTCATCCCACACCTCGCACCTCACACCACCCACCCCTCCACCCACTACCCCTCACCATCACCTAACCCCACCCCCACCCTACCACCCACTCCCATCCCATAACCACCCACCTCACACCACCTACCCCTCCACCACCCCTCACCTACTACCTACTAATTTTTTAAAGTTCCTCTTTTATTATTTACCTGAGTTTTATTAATATATATAAATTAATTTCTAATTAAGAGCTAAGGGTAGTTTAGTAAACTTACAAGTTATTATACAGTACCATATGCGTCAAACCAAAACAATACAAATGTTATTAAACCACAACAAACGATACAGTCTATCCAAACATTGTGTTCATTAATACAGTACAATACAATACAACACCATACTGTACCATACCATACTGTACATTAATGAACCACGAGAAACAACCATCCAAACAGAGGGGTAGAGAGGTCTCTGAAATTATTATTCAAAATAATTAATATCGTATTTGTACAAATTTTTACCGCAGTACATGGAGAGTAGCATTTGTATTTTCTCATTTTATGTTTACTTTAAAAATTGAACGATTTCTCTAAACAATAAATATTGAGGGTGTTAGGTTAAGCTTATAAGCTGGTCAAACCAGCTTATAAGCATTTTTCGTCTTATCTACGTGTTTGATAAAAAATAAAAGTGCTTATAAACCAAAATCAGCCATAAGCCATAAGTTGGTCATCCCTAACTTATTGTTTTTCAACTTATAAACACTTTAGTTTGACCAAAGATTTTTCTATTCAATCCCTAGTATAATTTTGCAATATCTCAAATACCCTTGCTGAAATAAAACCCCTAACCAATTTCGTTATCTGATTGCTGAGAAAGTTTATTATAGTTGAATGTTTTAATAAATTAGCAACAACCAAAATTTCATTAGGCATTTGTTTATTCTATACTAATATTTAGTACATTTTAAGTATGTTTTGCACGATTCAAATTATTATTTGTTATATCATAGGTTTTGATTATCTTTTAAATTATCGTAAAAATGATATATATATAAAGATAATCTAAATTCTATATTAAAGATAATGAGACATAAATGATTTTATATTTGAATCAACCTGAAATTGAAAATCATGTGAAAATCACTTTTTTATTAGTGTAAACAACTTTAAGGACAGTTAGTCATTTTAATAGAAAATCTGCTTATCAGCACTTTTTCAGCTGCTTATTACAATTTTCAGCACTTTTATCGAAACACGTAACTGCTTATCTATTAAATCAGCTTCAGTACTTAAAAATGCTTATCAACACATAATGCTTATCAGCTACTTTAAATCAGCTAAGTCAAACGGGTTGTTTACAATAATTAAATTTAGTTATGCGCAATATTTCATTAGGAACGGAAGGGAAGAGGACTTACGTGAAACCAAAGTCTCTATATACTGAATATATTATAACAAGTAAATATTATTTACGAACAACTTTTACCTCTAAATACCAGGAATAATAAATATTGTATTATTATTATTTACAATAAATTATTCTTTATGAAAAAATTAAAGAGGCAAGGAAGGTGAAAGGAATTACCTTACAATTTTTTTAATAAAAGAACATTAATTATGTTTCTCAATTGAGACGATAGCTTCTAAAGCTCTCATTATACAAAAAAAGGGTAAAAATTTACTCGCATCAGATGTTGCACTAAAGTAATAGATGCATTACATTTATTTATACATACATTTTTCTCACTTAACTGTGGTTCTTTATCATGAATTTTTACTTCATTGATCATTTAACCATGATAGTTTGATATGATTTGGTGTAAATACCCATTGCATGTAAACAGGGACGACTCAATGTGTTATATCCTGTATTTCGTACATTGGGACAATCCGGGTTAACTATGATAAGTTAGGGATAAATCCATTCCGAGATACGAAGTCGGGATTTTTGACCTTCGGTTTTGTTTTGAGACATAATGTGTTCATGAATTGGTTGGCGTGGAACATTTGGGAAATTTGGGACTAAAAGTAGAATATTGAAAAGTTGGAAAATTATTGAATTTTGGCCATGTTGGCCGTGTGGACTTGGAGTGGTGCCCACCCATTTTGTGTAAATTTAATTTGGTCCAACCCATGTGGGCCATGGACACTTGGATGATTCATCTAGGAGCTTAAAAGATGACTAAGTGTTCATCTTTCCATTTTACACTTAGAAAAAAAGAGAGAGAACTTGAAGAACAACACCACACACATTAAACCAAGGCTCCCATTTTCAAGACCAAGATTTAACCATCCAAAAAATTAATTCTTCCTATCAAACCTACTAAATGAAGGGTCCTCATCAACGTGAAAGTGTTGTTTGGGTCAACAAACCTCTAGTTTTCATCCTAGCTAACCCTAGCCTAGTTGAGAAGTTGAAGAAGAAAGGTAAGATTTAATCTTGTTTTATGTGTTATGAATGATGTGTGCATGTTGTAGTAGATGAAAATGGATGAAATTCATGGAAATATTGCATGTAGAGTGGAGCCGTGTGCATGGTGTGTGTGGCCGTGTGTGTGTGTTGTTGTGTTGCATTGAAGTAATGAATTAAAGTCTAGTTAGCATGTTGTGATTGTTGTAGAGTGGAGAAAAAGAATGAGAATCATCAACATATGTGGGAGGTGTTGGCCAAATATAGGCCATTTGTGTGACAAGAAATGAATTAATGTTAATTAGTATTTTGATTGTTGTCGTTATAGATTCTATGTTGACGATAAGAGTTTAATGACTCAAATTGATATTGTAAGTGTTGCGGGCTGATTTTGAGGTCATTGTGCATTTGATGTAAACCGTATATTTATGAGAATGACATTGTTAAAATGTGAATTGTTGGTGCAAATCATGATTCGGAAGTTAGGAATGTATCATGGATGTTGTTCTCGGGTTGGGGCAGTTTTCGGGTGGATTGGAGTGGTATTTGGGAAGGTTGAAATATTGTGTGAATTGGTTACAATGTTCTTGAATGTTGTTGGTATGAGTTCGGACTAGTATTTGAATGTATAAGCATTGATGTTGGCTTGAAGGTAAGCCGTTGGATTGAATATAGTGAATGTTGTTGGATTATGTTGAAAGAGTATTTAATGTTAGGATGCATTTTGAATTGATTATTGATGTTGCTAGTTTGGTTGTCGGTATTGTGGTTGTTGATTTGGCCGAGTTGAATTCTGGGGGTTGGTGTATTTACAGGGGAAGTGCTGCCCAAATTTCGTAGAATTTGATATTCGTTTGGAATCGGGTCCTAAATACCTTTAGCTAATGTTTGGAATATTATGACGTATTTGAGATCTTAGGGAGCCCGAAGTTTGAGTTTGGACTAGCTTCGAGGGCGGACGAGGTATGTGAAGCTTATCCTTCTTTTTTTTGGCATGTCCTAGACGCAAGTAAGTTGTGATATGTTATGAGCCTTGGGGGTAATTCTATTCTTAAAAATCCGAGCATGTTTATAATTCGTATTTGCTTCTTGATGTTGGCACCCTTAATGTGGTCAAGCTATGGACCGTATGTCTTTGATACGGTTGGATTCGAAATGCTATGTACACGGTTTGTTCCGAAAGGATCTTATGTTTATAAATGTTCGTAACTTTCACAGACAAAACCGGACTGCTTTGATGAGCTCGTAAACGGTTCTTATTTGTTTCTTGATATTCGTATTCTTAATGTAGTCAAGTTATGGTCCTTATGTCTGTTGTATGACTAAATTTAAAAAGTTGCATAAAAGTTTGTTTTCGAAAAAAGTTTTGTTCTTTACGATTCCGAAACTACGAACGGCCGTAACTTTCACATATGGTCTCGGATTGCTATGAAACGTTCGTAGAAGTCCCTATAAAGTATAATGACTTTAATTTCATAGGCGGGCCCGGAGTGGGTGGACGCTCGTCCGGGGGTCCCGCGACTTTTCTATGTTTGGTTCTAACGATCTATTTTTGAAAGAATTTAATATGACTATCTTCCCGACCCCCGAGTATGACTACTTATTTATCTGTTGAGTCTAAAATGAGAATTTTTATGCATGTGATTTTGATACTTGAATATGGTTTCTGAAGTTCGGTTTGATATGTTCCCGAGTGATATTCAGAAGAAAACGATTTGACTATTGTTTCGATTTGAACTACAAGTATTCATTTTGATCATCCTATTGGGCCTTTGTAAGTGTTTTGCATTGTATGTAATTCCCACGATTCTGCTCGTGCACGTTATTGTTAATTCCTTCACCGAGTCCCGGGCATTATGTTATCGTGCGCACTATGCTATATTCCGAAGTATGATGTGTTTTCAGTATGATGTGATATGATATATGATGTGATACGGAGTATGATGTGTTCGGAGGTATACAATATTCGAAGTATGATGTGTTTGTGGCGCCCGGATGGAGTGGCGACCACGTTTCGTCCCGGGTCCTAGTACGGACCGCATGCGATATATGATATGAAATATGATGACATGATGATATGTGATATGATATGTGATAATATGACGATATGATTTTATTTACCGAGTCCCTCACTGTAGGGTCGGTGCGTATGCATACGATTATTATATATATATGGATCGGGCCGTACGTTCCTCGCATTATTATATTATATATGGATCGGGCCGTACGTTCCTCGGCATTATTATTTTATATGGATCGGGCCGTACGTTCCTCGGCATTATTATATTATTTATGGATCGGGCAGTACGTTCCTCGGCATTCGGTTAATGTCAGTTCATAGGATAAGTTGTGATGTTATGATGTGTACGGTAAGCATTTTGGCATTCGATTATTACATTTGTCTTCGTACGTTTCGTTGTATGATTTGCATGTGATGCATTTTGGTATCTCGGTTAATATGCTCACTTTCGGTACTTCGACTTCGGTTATGACTTCGTTTTCGCACTTCCGCTTGCATACTCGCACATATTCCGTACCGACCCCTTTCTTCTGGGGTCGCGTTTCATGCCGCGGTACGACGCACGGTTCGGTGATCCGCCGATCTAGGGACACCTATTCTGCGTTCGGGAGCGCTCCCTTTATTCCGAGCCTACATTTTGGTATATATTCTCCCGTTGTATATGTATTTGTGTATTCGGGGGGGCGGGGCCTCGTCCCGTCATATGATTACGTTGCATTTTAGAGGTACGTAACACAGATGTGGGTTATGCGTCATTTTGTTCGGATGAGTCGTGTGAGTTGTGTTTGGGCGGCCCATCCGCCGTGGCAGCCTTATCGGCTGCGTGTATGTATGCTTTGATATGTTATGTATATTACTGACACCTTGTCTCGAACTACGTGTAGTATATATGTTTGTATGCGTCGGTTTGGAGCCACGTCGATATTTATATAGGTATGAGTTGTTTGTATCTCGAATCTGGTTAATGAGCGCGTATGGGTGCCCAGCTCGGGCGCTAGTCACGGCCTACGGGGTTGGGTCGTGACACAATGAAATTGGTGGCCTGAAGCCAAATCTTAATAAGAGGTCTCAACTATATTCAATTAAACTAACTTCTGTGTGCGCCACGCGTGCTTCTCGTGCGCCGCGCGTGCATTTCGTGCACCACACGTGCATCCCGTGCGCCCCACGTGCATCCTATGTCAATTAGTAATAAAAAAAAATTAAATCACATAAATATTGTTTTTTAAACATGTGTGAAAGGTATACTTATAAAGTAAAAAGAAATTAGTGCAAGCTCAAAATAATGAAGGATGGTCCTATTTCAGCTAACTTGGTAGTTAAACTCAAACTTATTGAATATTGTTTAAACTTGGGACGGTTGTTTCTTGGAATAGTTTGCTGAGCATAGGAGACTACTACTACGAGCTATTTTCTAGATTAATTCAATAATTTTTAAGAAAAAAAATCTGTACACCTAATTTTCATGTGAGTAACTATTGAAAAATGACCCCAAAATTTAAGGGACTAAAACACTTGCCATTAGTGGCTTGTGTATTGAGCCGGCCCTGCAGGTAAGTGTTTACCAAAAAAAAATTTGATTCTTTTTTATTTATGTACAATCTCACAATAGAATACTTGTCAATTCTGAGAACATGATGGTCATATGATTTTTTTTTCTTTTTTTTCAAATGGTCATACGAATAGAAAACTCAAAATTTGCGACGCAATTTGGAGATGAATCCTGAACAATTAAAGGTCAGTAATTACCGAAAGAAAAGGTTCATAGAATTTGAAGTTCTCACAAACTGAAAGGAAAAATGCTTTAAAAAGGAAATCTAATAAGCATGGGAGAATTTACGATTCTACTCTTTTTGGATGAATCATTTAGATTTTATAATTACTAGAAATACAGATCATGCTCTGAATAAAAGGCAAA
Source organism: Lycium ferocissimum (assembly GCF_029784015.1). Lineage (NCBI taxonomy): Eukaryota > Viridiplantae > Streptophyta > Magnoliopsida > Solanales > Solanaceae > Lycium > Lycium ferocissimum. The sequence goes on from NC_081344.1 coordinate 16,139,436, forward strand.
GAAGATAAACGAGGAAGAACTTTTGTGGAAAAAAAATTCATATAATTTATAATGCTAAAAAAGGAAGTACTTTTTATGGAAAAAAGTTCATAAAATTATTATATAATCCAAGGAGACATTTTTATGGAAAAATATTCATAAAATCAACTCTGCCATCTATTTATATAGCTATAGTTTGGCTTGAAAATTTGTGAATTTGAAGAAGAGTTACATACACATTATTTAGCTATTTCACCATGGCTAAGCTTTCTTTCCTCCATCTTTGTTTGCTTGTTTTTCTATTGTCAGGTTAGTATTGATAAGTATATGTACCATCTAAACTTTTATCAATTTTCACTCTATTTCTTCTATCTTTGTAGTTTTTTCCTCTTCTCTTTTAGTTATTTTTTCTACGTATCTGCTGATCAAAATGTTTGGGTAATATGTCAAAGTAGGGGTGGTTCGGATTTTTTAAATACCAAACCAAATCAATTGCCTCAGGTTTTTAAATTTATAAACCAAACCAAATCAACAAAACTCGGGTTTTTAAACCTCGATTTTTCTCGGGTTTTTCGGGATTTTTTCCGGAAAAATTTTCATACAAAACATATAACTTTTACCTCAAATATTCTTTAGTCCTAGTAAGATACAACTATATAATCAAGGTGTTTCTTAAAAAATAACACAAAATGTGAGATATTGATGACATTGTATTAAAATATTCAACAAAAAAAATTATAAAACTGGTTAAAATAATTATTGTTAATTAATAAGCCATAAAGAAAATGACCATAATCTAAGAATACTAAGTCATACGGCTAATAAGTATTAATTACATGACAAAGAAAAAAAAAATTAAGTTTATGTATTTTGGCTCTCTAAACTAATTATGCAAAAACTAGAGAATAGATATCCATAACACTATTGTCATTCCTAGTGTTAGAATTGAAATTCTTTTGTTAGCGTTAGTGTTGAGCTGGTTTTGGTTGGACTTTATTTGAGTTACTAACATTCATGGGATATAAAACTTATTGACATTCAAAATTCTAAGTTCAAGCTTGAAATAATATGATAAAAAATACTAAAAAACTATGAAAAACTTTAAGAAATATTTATAAATTACATAGAAATAAATATTTTTATGTATAAAATATTTTAAAAATTGAATACATGTAATATCGGGTTGGTTTGGTTCGGTTTGATTTTTTATTTTTATTTTTAGCTAAAACCAAACCAAATCAATTATGGTCGATTTTTTTTTTTCCAACACCAAACCACGAGTCGGGTTTTTTTCTCGATTTATCAGTTTGGTGTAGTTTGTCAATTTTCTTTGTACACCCCTATGTCAAAGTATAGAGAAAATCTATATTGCAAGAGCATCATATATTAATATCGTTATATTCTTAACCGGTGAAATACTTCAAGGGTTATTTGGAAAAGCAATTAAAGTATCTTCAATCAAGAAAAATTATATAATTGTCGCCTATTACTAATACGGCAATGTTTACGGAGCAAAGTTAAGGTCCTAATTAGGATCTCAATTTTTTTATTGATATAGTAGGTCAATTGCTAGCTACATCTTTGAGTGCATATAGAAGGGAACATCTTATAATAATATAAGTATGTTTTGTTATTCTTTTAGCCTTTGGAAAGAGCCAATTTAATTTTTAAAATATGTGTGTAATATGCAGGTGTGTTAGTTGATGCTCAAGCTAAGAAAAGAAAGAAATGCAGCGCAATATTACATCGAAATCAGTGTGACGCTCAAAGCTGTTTGGATGAATGCAATAAGATTCATGGCAAAGATAGTTTCACTGGAGTTTGTGCTGGTCTCGAACCACAAAGTTGTGTCTGTGTTTATTATTGTGGGCCTCCAGTGTATTAGCTTTTATTGAATAAATTTTTTCACTATTTTCATGAATTAAAATTAAAGTTATATAAAGTACGATGATTTAATTATGATGGTTTCATTGCCAAAAGTATTGATTAGTTTTTTTATAATAATTATTTCATAAATTGATTAATTTTATCCTTACATGAATCTTTAGAGTCGGTTTCATCTTTCTTTTTTATTAAAAATTAACATCTATTCAAGTACATCGTTTTCACAAAATCTCCAAGCTCCAGACTATTTTTCTGAGACTGGTTCTTAAAGTTGACTAAATTGATTGAGTGTTTTGTAGGTGAAATGACAATAGTTGAACGAATTTTCTGTTACAAAATAAAGTTTAGTGACTTCCCGAGATAATTATCATTAGTTAAGTGACTTTCTGAGATAATTATCATTAGTTGAGTGACTTTTGTGTTACAAAATAAAGTTAAGTGACTTTCTGAGATAAACTGTTAATTGAGTGACCGTATGAGAAACTAACTCATATCTTCGTTACAAGTTTATTATGTCATTAGGAATTTCCAAATTACCTTGACAGAGCACATATTATTGTATGATATATATTGCCCAAGTAGATACAAGTTTCCACAAGATATTATATGTGTGATTGAACAAATATGAGAGCAAATAGAAAAAGGAAAAACCAACTATTTTAATGTGCTTCTGTTTCAAACAAAATAAGATAATAGAGGAGGAACAAAAATAAGGAGAAAATGAGGGGTTGAACAATTCTCCAATGACTCCTAAGAATAAGTTTTCCGTTTAATTATAACCATTCATCAATGGTAGTTAGAAACTACTAACAAAATAGCAACAGAAAGGAAGAAAACAGGCCATGAAAGTCCATGAATTTCTCCAAGCCTTATATGTATCTCTGCTATCATCATTATAAATTGGATCAATAAATGATCATTCCAAGAGAATCAAGACAGCTTGATAACTTGGTGCCTCCTCCACAAAAGGAAGAGGTGCCGTTTAGCTCCCTGTCTTCTTCTACTTCTTGTCCTTGCATTGCACTCAATTTGCATAGTAAAAAAGAAAAAGAAAAAAAGAAAAAATATGGCTATATCAAGTCGGTTACTGTCGTTGGTCATCCTCTCGTTGGTGGTTTCTTGTGCATTCGGAGAAAAAACTAAGGGGGTTACCTATGATGCTCGTTCAATGATCGTTAATGGGGAAAGGGAATTGCTCTTTTCTGGTTCCATTCATTATCCTCGTATGCCCCCTGAGGTAACTCCAATATCCACCGTGCGAATTAATTAAAAAAAATATGTATAATGTATACCTATAGTGTATGATCACGCTTATCCTGAACCTATCGACTGTTCTTTCAGATGTGGCCTGACATCATAAGGAAAGCTAAGGAAGGAGGTTTAAACCTTATCCAGACTTATGTCTTCTGGAATCTACACGAGCCCGTTCAAGGCCAGGTAATTAACATAAATGTGAAAATATATGTGTATATTAAGATGTACACATAACACATTATGTTTGAATCTTGAATATTTCTATCATGCATGTGTTAAAAGATCATTGTTGTCATAAATATTACGAATTATAATGGTTGTCTATGAATTTGCAGCTCAACTTTGAAGGAAACAATGATGTGGTCAAGTTCATCAAGGAAATTGGTGAGCAGGGCTTGTATGTCACCCTCAGGATTGGACCATACATCGAGGCTGAATGGAATCAAGGGTATATATAAATCCATTAAAATTCTACATAATTTTGTTCATCCGTTAATATAATGTTGCTTAATAATGGCTTATTGTTCATGGAACAGAGGATTCCCATACTGGCTAAGGGAGGTCCCAAACATCACATTCCGTTCTTACAACGAACCATTCATCGTACGTATTAAGGCGAAAACGTAGATAATTCTCTTAAATTAATACAGATGCAGACTGGTTCTTAATTGTTTTGTGTTTTTGTTTGCAGCACCACATGAAAAAGTACTCAGAAATGGTGATTGATTTGATGAAAAAGGAGAAGTTGTTTGCACCCCAAGGAGGCCCCATCATCATGGCTCAAATCGAAAATGAGTACAACAATGTTCAACTAGCTTACAGAGACAATGGTAAGAAATACGTCGAATGGGCTGCCAATATGGCTACTTCATTATACGATGGAGTCCCTTGGATCATGTGTAAGCAAAAGGATGCCCCTCCACAAATCGTAAGTTTATCGATCTCTTCTTCAAATAATAATTAGTTAAAATGTGAAAAACATACATAACTCTCTTTTCAATTTTCCCAGATCAACACATGCAATGGAAGGCACTGTGCAGATACTTTCACCGGCCCCAATGGTCCCAACAAACCTTCTCTATGGACTGAAAATTGGACCGCCCAGTAAGTATATAGATCTTTTCTCTAATGTTTAAGAGATTGGTAATTTTATGTTTAAGTTCTAACATTTGGATAAAAATGATTTGCAGATATAGGACATTCGGAGACCCACCATCACAAAGAGCAGCAGAAGATATTGCATTTTCTGTAGCCCGTTTCTTCGCAAAGAACGGAACTCTTACAAACTATTACATGGTATATAGTAGTCTTTTGATTTGATTATTTTCTCATAAACCTTAATTAGTCATATCTAAATTAGTTTCACTCTTGTTTCCCAGTACTATGGTGGAACCAACTTTGGAAGAACAGGCTCATCTTTCGTGACAACTCGTTACTATGATGAAGCTCCCCTTGATGAGTTTGGTTAGTGCATGCTGCCCTTAAATTTTATGCACTAACAGTGTAAAAAATATTACAAAACAACTCATTCCCATGCAAAATGTTTTAACTTAAGAGATATTTGTATATCTTTTCAGGTTTGTATAGGGAACCAAAATGGAGTCACTTGAGGGATTTGCACAGGGCTTTGAGGCTATCAAGAAGGGCTCTCCTTTGGGGAACTCCCACTGTACAAACAATCAACCAAGACCTTGAGGTAATATAACGAAATTGTATTGTATTAGTTGACCCTAGACAAAATTGATAGAAAACTTATACATCTTAAACATTACTATTTCACAGATTACAGTTTATGAGAAGCCAGGAAGTGATTGTGCTGCCTTTTTAACCAACAACCATACAACTAACCCAGCCACCATCAAGTTCAGGGGTAAAGAATATTACCTACCTGAGAAATCCGTTAGCATTCTTCCCGACTGCAAGACCGTTGTCTACAACACTCAAACGGTAAATTTTGTTACATAGAAAAAAATGTAGAAGATTTCAATTATTTGAAATGGACACTGAAAATCCAATGTTTTCTGTTATGGAAAACAGATTGTCTCCCAACACAATTCAAGGAACTTCGTGGCATCAGAGAAAGCAAAGAATCTTAAATGGGAAATGTACCAAGAAAAAGTCCCGACCATCAATGACTTGGCACTTAAGAACAGGGAACCTTTGGAACTCTATAGTTTGACAAAGGATACCTCAGATTATGCTTGGTACAGTACAAGGTAATTACTATTAACATTTTTCATTGTCTTTTTTTATCTTGATTGATCAAATTGAGTTTACGCTAATGCTGGAATTGTTACATAATAGTCTCACCTTCGATCGCCATGACTTGCCCATGAGGCCTGACATCCTCCCCGTCCTGCAAATCGCAAGTATGGGTCATGCATTGGTTGCCTTTGTTAATGGCGAATATGTTGGTATGTACATTAATGGTTATAGCCTGTTAAATTGCACTGCTAATGTAAAATTTGTTTACTTAACAATTGTTGGTATTACATTTCAGGGTTTGGACATGGTAACAACATTGAGAAGAGCTTTGTCTTCCAAAAGCCTATCATCTTGAAACCCGGAACTAACACCATCTCAATTCTGGCTGAGACCGTTGGCTTTCCGGTACTCTCTTCTTTCTGACCAATACCTTCATTTTGCACATTAAGTACAAATATAAGAAATTACTATTACCATCAAGACAATTTAACTTGTTATCTACAAATACAGAATAGTGGAGCCTACATGGAGAAAAGGTTTGCTGGACCCAGAGGTATAACAATTCAAGGTTTGATGGCTGGAACTCTTGATGTAACCCTAAACAACTGGGGACATGAGGTACACATACAGAACACATAATTATATTCAATTATATTTGATCTTTCTCAACCTTCAAAAGATATATGGTCAACTAACTGATAACCAAAATGATTTGTTGGTCATTTAACAGGTAGGTGTATTTGGAGAAAAACAAGAACTGTTTACTGAAGAGGGTGCAAAGAAAGTAAAGTGGACTCCATTAACTGGTCCTCCCAAAGGAGCTGTTACTTGGTACAAGGTATAAGCGCAGAAATGTTTCCTTATTAAATCATATATAAAACAATTCTATACTATCGATGTATATAACTTAAATTCTTCTTGGACCGCAGACTTACTTCGATGCCCCTGAAGGCAACAACCCAGTGGCCTTGAAAATGGACAAAATGCAAAAGGGTATGATGTGGGTGAACGGTAAAAGCCTTGGTCGTTACTGGTCATCTTTCCTCTCCCCTCTTGGACAGCCCACTCAATTCGAGTAAGTATATCAATGAAAACACCACATAAATTTTTAAAAAGTCCCTAAACAGTCTGAAATATGAAAGTGTAACATATTTTACGTGTGATATTTCAGGTACCACATTCCAAGAGCTTTCTTGAAGCCAACCAACAATCTCCTAGTCATCTTTGAGGAAACCGGTGGTCACCCAGAAAGCATTGAAGTCCAAACAGTAAACAGAGACACAATCTGCAGTATCATCACTGAATACCATCCTCCTCATGTCAAATCATGGGAAAGATCTGGTACTGACTTTGTCGCAGTTGTGGAAGATCTCAAGTCAGGAGCACACTTAAGTTGCCCAGACAACAAAATCATCGAAAAAGTTGAGTTTGCTAGCTATGGTAATCCAGATGGTGCCTGTGGAAACTTGTTCGATGGAAATTGCACTTCTGCCAACAGTATCAAAATTGCAGAACAAAATTGCTTGGGGAAAAACACATGCACAATCCCAATTGAGAGAGAAGCTTACGACGAGCCGAGCAAGGACCCATGCCCTAACATCTTCAAGACTTTGGCTGTTCAAATGAAGTGTGGGAACAAGAAGTAGGGCTATAGGCTGAAAGTTTGGCTATGACATATAAATGTATATAGTAGACTTCATGCCTTGTATTCACTTGTTTTTTATTTCAAATAAAAGAACAATATTTCAGCCATATCTATTCTTTCATGAATTATATTCCCTGCTAATTATGGTAAGGAATGAAACTCACCATGTGGAAGCTAATTTTCTTGGTAGCTTCTCCATATGAAGATGATGGCAGTTTTTGTAAATTGAATAACACAACTAGCTGTTTTATCCTTAAATAAATTAACTCATTTTCATAGATTGCATTGACCAACTTCATTGTATTAATTTGTTTTAATCTTTATGCATTGTCCCACTTAAACTATATTGCTAAATTTTTAAATATATAACTTAAATCAGTTTTTATAACCTTATAGTTTGAATGTTTTGTGCAAGAAAAATGATGATGGTCCATGGAAATTGTTGGCAACAAATTAAAGACGAGAAATGTGTTCAGTTTGTCTTTTTATTGAGAAAACATATTATATACATTAGCTAGCCGTTATAAAATGTGACCCTTTTCCTCCATATTTGATTTGAAGGGTCATTAATATAAAACATAATAGGATATAATATTTATTTAGCTAAAATATCGATCACAGTGTTGGATATTCTGAAAATGTGCTGCACGGGTAGCCCTCCAAGATCATCCAGTATAGACCTGCATTTAGCAAGAACATATGCGTATTTATCATGTACTCCATTGTAGAGCATACCACATGTGAATCAGATTCAATTTGCAAAGAAAGTCCTAAGCCAGTTGCAATCCATGCAATAAAGCGAGCAGTTTTGCTTGGACAATAGAAGTAAAGGTAAGATGTTTGGAGAAACCAAGTTTCAGCTGCCTGTATGGTTTCTGAAAACATCCCCTATTCCTCTTTTTCCATTGATATTATCGTAAGCACCAAATACATCACATCTTGAATTATGCATTGACGTGCTTAAACTCAAATATCATTTACTTTCCTTTGATTATTTAGTATTGTAACTAATTTATTGAGTTATGATATACGGGCACGAAGCAAATAGTTATTACACTAAATCAATTCGCTTGGTGCAAGTTGGCAGGGTATCATGCCACATCTCATCCGATTCCATTTTGGAGCATGGCACCTAAATTCCTTTTCTAATATGAAGCGTGAATATCTCTCCTTTATATAGACCATTACTACTGTGAGTTCGCCGGAAAATTCGACCCTGTTTTTAGATACCCACCACTCACCAGTTGAGAGATGTGTGATGACATTGAGTGAAATAGGCACATCGCTAGCATTGCCGTCCGTGCACCATTAGAGATCATTGAAGTTCGGTTCTAATTTTCTTTAACTGCGCAATTGTGATTTTATTTTAATGGGGTGATATCGAACTCTGTTGTAACATCACAAGGAGCTCGAATATCGATTTCGGAGGTCTTTGGAGACAATATGAAGTGATCTTGAACTGATTTTTGTATTGAAAACTCGAGTTTGAGAACGACTCTATTCGTGTATTCCCCCCACAACGGATCAAAGGTACATCGAAATAACATACTGATGACTCCGAAGAGCTCTTGTTGACACAGTTGTTTGGCACCTTCATTTCGACTCATCACATCTTAGGGTTAAAGAAGGTCCCAAGGTTTCGGTTGCTCGTCGATGCAAGTGGTACGTGAGCTGAGTTTAGAACGGTGTGAGATAGTTCGGTTCCTAGCTACCGTTGGCGTTAATGGGAGAACTGCGACGAACCAATTCGAGAGGACTAGGTAGAGCTAACCTATAGTGTACCAAATGTATGGCAAGAGCAACACCAGACTGCTAAGTTGGTATGGCAGAACTATTGGGTCGTGGAAATCATTCTCTATACAAGTTATTGGATGAGTTTTTGGAACAAAACTTCGATAGGCAAGAAGTGTAAGCACCTAAAGGTGTGAAGCGATCTCGTACGAAATGAAACGACAGCCCCCTACTTACTCATTCCCAATTACTACCACAAGAAAGTCACCCATATCTCTAAAGGAATTTATGCACTCCATCACTTATTTTTTGTTCGAAGACTGAATTTAACTGCCAAATCTAGTCAGTAAGCTGAAAAATACTCTTTCCCTTAATAATAAGGCACCGTGTATTTACTACGTGTATTCCTTGATATATCCTTGTATCTCATGTATGTCATGTCTACACATGAAAATTTATCAGTGATGTATACTAATATACCCGATAGACATACTGACAGTAAGGTTTTGCAAGTCTGAATTTTAACTCCAGAACACCTCCAATCTTGTTCAAATTTTATGTATAGCCTCATCGAGGTGTTCCCAACCAACAACAATAATCGCGCAAGAAAAACATAGAAAACGTATGTTTAGACGGGAAAGTATAATTAATCTTGGACCCCAAAAATGTGTTGGAAATGGGACTTTCCAGCAACTTGCCATTTTCTCCGACTTGGGATAATTACCTGGAGAATTTTATGAGTTGTTGATTAAAATCTGGGTGAAACTATTCACTTAATTTTTTTCAACTACGACTTCACCTCCAATTAGTAAGACGGTGAATTCGAGTCACATGGAAGTAATTGGAATTTGGAAGGCTGTTGATTTTCTAACCTGGAAGTGAGTTAAAAGGGCGTAGTGTACGAGGTAATTGTTGTTCACTATTAAATGTAGTTTTCCTTTTTGAACATCTAAATATTTAATCATGTACAGCTCACTGGTTAAATATTTTCTAAGGCTACTAAAAGAGAAACATTGACAATTCTAAAACTCCTGTTTGTTTGATGTATACGAAGGCGCCAACCACTACAATTTGAGGATTCTTAAGCAACAACATGCAGAGAGTTTCGTAAAGAAATCTACCATATCTAAAATTGTAATATTTGATGTCACTGTATATAAAACTCCATCTGTCCATTTTATTTGAAATTATAGTCACAAAATTTATATTCAAACTTCACATTCACTATATCTTCACTCAATTAAGTTTCGAAAATCACTGTTCATTAATCAAATACAATTGTCATATGGTAAGTAGTGAAGTAATATCAAAATCAGCATCTAAACAAGTTTACTGGTTCCTATCTTAAACCCAAACGCAACCTCAATTTGATGTTTTTTGAAAAATCCTGTTGGATCATGTTTCTGTAAATTTTGAAGACACAAGAAATAAAAGAAAGGATGTGGCTCGGTTCTAGAATAGATCCTTATATTAACACAACTCTCTAAAAAAAAGGACCACTGCTAATCAAACACACTCTTTACAATCGAGGATGAACTCAGCATAGTTCAAAACACATCATCTTAGAGAAGCAATAGACAAGAAACATGCAATGTGTCGGATTCAACGAATTTATTTATAATGTTATTACAATAGCTGAAATGCCAAAAGGAACAATATAATTTTAATTAAATCTAAGAGAAGCGAACGGAAGAAGGCAACATTGTGTTACACTTGTGTACTTCACGAGCTCAGTAAGTCAAAAATGAAAGAAGAATCTTGCTACGTATTTACGAACATTTACAACAGAAGGAACTCCTGCAGAGAACTTGAATAAGCTTCACAGCAGCAGAAAGAACCCCGGAGAAATCTTGAACAAAGCTTCCATGTCAGCTGTGAAATTAAACAGCCAAAAAAGCAGGCAGCAAGACTTAAAATTGTTTAATGAAGCAATCATACTTTCAAGGCACGTAAATCAGCAAGCACAATTAACATGTTTTAGACAACAAACAAATACTCAATATGCTATTTTATAAATAACTTAAACTGAAACTGAGCCCTGCTGAAACTATATAGATTAAATAGTAAAGGTAGCAAAACCGAGTATAAGAGAGAATCCTATCAATGTCTTCCAGTCAGATTCCAGATGATTACAGACCTTGCTATTGTTAGTTTGAAGAGGATGGTTGACAGCACCATTAAAGATGACCAGAAGCACCATTTCTCTCGAATTGTATGAACAAGTCTATAAGTCACTTGACTTATGACAGATCGAATGATCCTCGACCTTCATTAATGGCATAGAGTAACTTCTTGGACATGATTTCCTGTGGAGTGAAATAACGCATAAGAAACTACTTGGGGAAAAATACAGAATTGATTAAATAGGAAATTTCAACCATTAACCGAACACAGACAAGGAAACATAGACAACATATGGCGATAGTAATTAGAGAAACTCTACCTTACTAGAATAGGGAGGGAGTTTCAAGTAATTAGCACATGTCATCACACTGGGTAGGTCTTCATCTGCAGATTCTGATGGTGCATTACTGTTGTGTGCTGCATTGCCAGCACTGGATGAATGCTGTTCCAAAGATATGATGGTCAGTCACTGAAATAAAGAGACATAGCAAATAGGCACACTTAAATTTTAGCTACAACCATACCTTCCTCACAATTGTCAACTTAGGATTCAGAGCAGCAAGACCACCTGCGGGGAGCCGGGGAGCACCAGTGACAAACTGACAGAATGCTCGTTGCTGCTCAGGTGTGAACTCTCCCATAATCTCTAGTAACTGAGGAGAATAATTTATTACAAGTTATCAAATTGAAACAAATAGAAGTGAATGATGAAGAACAGCATCCTAATCATCATCGTTTCAGGCAGTTTAATTTCACCAACAGCTGAAGAACAAAACTTACGTGAATAATGGGAGGACTCTTGGATGTGTATCCGTGATCGAATTTAATGTGATCTACTAGCGTCTCGGGCTGCAAGACAAAAATAATATAAACATTCGAACAATAGAGCAAAAGTTAGTCTTATCATAACCAGTGGATTCATGAGAACAGATATTACCTTCCACAGCTCTCTACGGCCGCATAACAGATAGTCCAGCTCTGAAGGAGAGAATATTTGTAGAGCTGAATAGTCAAAAACCTGAAAGTTGAGGAGCCTAAAAAGTTATTTATTATTACATATAAATATAAAATTATCTCCAGATGTATCTAAATTGCTAATGCATTAATAAAGAAATAACAATCTGCAATAAGGAAACTATCAGATTGTCCAACTATATGCTTTTTTACCCCACAAAATCATCTTGGTCTTATAAGTTCTCTAGAAAAATCCTCAGGCAATAAAGGCATATGACAGCAGCAAACCTGAGTAAAGCCAGATCTAAAAGCTTCCATTTGTTGCCTGATTCCAGTCTTGACAGTAGCATCAACTACCAAAGAAATGTATTCCTCCAAGTTAATGAGATCCACCTGCAAATTCCATTCAAGGTAAGAAATATTAATGGAAATAAGGCATGCAATTGAGGGACTATCGGTCAAATAACAAAAATAAATAGGGAAGAAACAAAAAAATAAAAGAAAAGGGATGACATCCAAGACATCGCCGCTCACATTCTCATCGCCTGCTTTAAGAACATATTCAGGATAGCCAGGAAGTGTGAAATCTAAACAAAGATCCTCAACTGGAGTCCCACGGAAATGCATGTCATAAGATTTGTCTAGGTTCTGATCTTCCATTGATTCTATATATTGCTTTCGACTGACAAGAGCTTGCAACTCTTGCAAAGTCTTCCCCAATTCGGCATCAAAAGAAATAATGTCGTACAAATCAAGCTCCTGCGATGTTTAAGTTAGAAACATTAGTGGAATAGATAAAATACAACTGATCACAGCAGACAAAGTGTGCAATATGACAAAGAAGAAGAGCAGGGAGAACTTACTTGGCCAAGAACAAGCTTATAGAAGGCAGTGGACAGTGGAAGGTCCAAAAGCCGTCCATCTTGAAGAGCTTTGGCCATAACACGTCCAAGCAAGCGGAAATATTCAATAGCCTTACAGAATTGACCTCCATCAACAGAACCAGTATGTGGTGACCAGGGACGTGGAAATAATCCAAGAGGTGCTTGGACGAGATCTTTATCACCCCCACTTAATTTATTATTTATATGAACACATCTCCACATTCCAAGTCCAACTTTTTGTAGATCATGACTTAAAAGGGTATAAAACTCCAGTGTAGGACCCAGGCCGGTACCAACTTCACCAAAATATTCAACTTCAAGAACAGCTTTTTGGCTAGAGTACATCTCCATCACTTTTGCAGCCGAATCCAGAATGCGGTTCCTTGAGACACGCACTTTCTGGCGCTGTAATCGACCAACCCTAACTGCTCTCTCATGAGTAGATCCATTACCTTCAGCACCTTGCTGTTGATGCAGCCTATGCAAAGCACGTGACAACCCAAAAGCAGTTGAATAGAAATACTGGCGCCGAGTCTCAAATGGAAAAAGAAATGGGCAGGCCTTTGTCAACTGGTAACACCAAGATGGAAGAGACCCACTACAAAGTGCAAGAGCATCCTGGATCTGTCGGGCCAATTTCGGAGTGAGCTTACTATTGACAAATTCCTCAGAAGGAATATTGATACCCGTAGTACTGAGCTCATCTAGACTAGAAATTTTTCCTTCAGAGAAATCATCAATCATGGACTGGAATCGCAAACGGGGGGCAAGCTGATTCAGCGCCTCCAATACATGCAAGAGGTACAAAATACTGTAAGTAGGGTTACTTTTCTCCAAATCACAAGGAAGTTCTCCCTGCAATATACTATCTAACAATGACGCTCGAAGCAATGAAGGATCAGAACTGGAACTTGTCAAAGAACTGGTTTTGGAGGACTTGGAAATTGAGCTTCCAGCCCCATTCATCGACCTCTCAGCTTGGTTGTCTGCCCTTTGGTATGTAATAGTGTAAATATCACTCCAAACCCTGCTTCCGTCACTGGATACGGAATCATTGCCACCATATCTCTCATCATCATCATCATCTAGAACAAGCTGCCGCTGGATAGCCTGGTAGAGAGTCAAGTTCCTATTAAGCGGCTTTCCACCAACAGAAAATATTAGTTTTGGTGGATCACCAGAGCCGAATAGAGGATGCCCATGCCGATCTCTAGCGCCCCTCATACCTCTACCACTAGCAGATGAAAGACCCGCCATGGCAGCAGCAGCAAATGACATTGCACCCCTTGAACCATAGGAATTCCTACTTCTGAACTCAATGGAATCAGATCCCCGAGCAGCAGTTTTGCTCCTAGAACCACCACCAGCATTTGTATTGCTATCAGTTGGTGTCTGTGCAAGAGGACTATCCTCCGAAGAATCTCCCAATTTAACATCATGCACTTCATCTGCCATGCATCCAGGAAGAGGATCATCCCTCAGCACCTGGAAAAATGGGTAGAAAGAGTATTAGCGACATTCCACTGGCTTCACCGTCCAATCACTTCCCTGCAATCACCAGCTACATGTCTTTACTTCATATTTTAAATTTTCAGTTACAAAAATAGAAGGGAAAAGATTCGATAGTACCAGCGTTATCAAAAGCGAAACGCTCAAAAAAGCTCTATGGTCAGCTGGGGCTTTAAGCGCAAATAAAGTGTGGGCTTTAAGGTAAAAAGGCGCAATGGTGCAAAAAAAAAATACAAATATATATATATATATATATGTGTGTGTGTGTGTGTGTGTATATATATATATATATATGTTTAGTCCAAGACTAACAAACATAAGCATGAACAACAAATATATGAAAAAGGAAATTGCATAAACATTGCGATAAAGTGAAATATCAATTATCTACTGTCACCTCTTCAAGAGAGGCTCATTGGCAAGGAAAAGTATGTCTTAGAGCATTGATGATGATACTGAAGCGCACATAAAGCGAGGCGAAGCGCTCCAACATGTTTTGAGCCTCGCTTTAGGGCTTAAGCGCGCTTTAAGCGCGCCTTTGACAAACTGGATAGTACCAAAAAATATCTCATTGTGAAATCCATGCCTAATTCAAGAACCAAACGTAGGACAAGGGTTTGCCCACTCCGTCCATGGTCCCAGGCTCCCAGCTTAGTGATTCCCAGTGATTTCCTCATCACAAGAGCTTTCACAATTCCATTTCTCAAAATTCCTTGATATAACAGAACAGATTTATCCTATATTAAAAAAACGGCAAACCAAAAACCCTTTTGGTGGAACACCACACAATACCCCAGACCAAGTACCACTTTTTACTTGAACCCTAATCCACAAACAAACTTAGCTCATGTTTGTTTTCTATAGAAACTTTTTAATCAGGCTTTTTCATTTTTTTTTTAAATAACCGTGGTGTCTAGACCAGCTTGCCCGCACCTCGACTAATTCTACGAGATACCTGCTACCTCCACCAGCACATGTACCGGGTAACTCTGTTCACCAAGGCTTGGACAGATTGAAAGAAATCACTTAGTATTTTTGACTCAGCTGGGAAAACTTTCCTTTTTTTTTTCTTTTTTTTTTTCCAACACAATCAATCTAATTAAAGCATCCTAGGGGCTAGTTTCCCGTGGCCACCATTTTTAAAAATTTATCTACTTCTATTTACACTCCTTGCACTACAAGGAAGAGAATCAACAAATAAAAAGCTTAGAACACTGATGCAGGTTTAAATCTAAAGTAATCTCCTTTGCCTAAAAGTGTTCAGCAGTTCAAGAAGACTTTGAACTCTTAAATATGGAGATCGAGTTAATCCATTTGAACCAAATTAAACCAAAAACAAGAAAATAGAAAGAACAAAGGAAATACAGAAATCTAACATACATCATCATGGTCGTCTTCATCGGACACATCATCCTCAATCACCAATGCATCATCAAGTTCCACAAGAGAACGATCCAGCTCGTCATCCTTAACATGAGAACAAACAGAGACATGTCAGCATTCATGTGGTTATTAAATCCATTAACCCCGCCTTAGTAGTTGAAAAGTGTAAGCAAGGACACCAGGAAAAAATCAGAGTTTCCCATATATATATTGGCTTCATCTGGAAAACTCAAATTCTCAATAAAGGCTATAAAGCAATATTGGTGATCAACAAATTAACTTAAACCCCTTCAAGAAGCTAATTATGTCAAGAATTATAGACAGACAGAAAGATATTACGTTACCTTGGAAGAAGCTTTCATGTTAAACTAAATGTTTGATTATATTAAATATTTAAATGTAATAGCTAAGACATCAATATCTAGATGCATGTAATTTTTCACTTTTACTAAAAGAGGGGCAGAGTCAATTTTTGATTAGGATTTGCAAAATTTGGTTCAAACTGTAACCAAACAATAATATTACAATTCAAACCATTTAACACAGTCATTCAGTTTGGTTCCAATAATTTTTAAACCAAAACTAACTGTAAATCATAGTCTGATTAGAAGTTACATGACGAAACATATGTGAATACTGGTACGCAATTATAAACCCTAAAAACTTTAATTTTATTCCCTGTTCTCAGTTAATTTTATATGAATATTAGTTTGATGAAATATTAGATTTCACTAAGTTAAGGCTGCTCTAGCCTATATGAATATAAGATATAATGTTATTCTACTGTAAACCACGTACTCCTAATTCAAATTTTGGTTAATTCATAAACCGAACCAAAGCTCAGTCTGGTTTCACGGTTTAAATGGCTTGCAAAAAATGTGAATTGTACTTGCAAAAACCATGAACCGTCAGGAAATAATTAAATAATATCCTTTCTTGACTTGATCAGTGTTATACTGTTATAACAGGGACTAACGTGGATAACCACCTTCACAAGTTCCCTGTTATCTTTCTTCTTTTAAATAAAAAATCATCCTGTTTCCCCAACAAATAGTTAATATGAAGAGAAAATAATAGAAAATAAGAGATCTAAAATTAATAGCTTTAAACACTACTCAGGTTTAATTTGAGAATCATACGAGATTACTCCTTCATTTAAATTGAACTCAAGCACCTACTAAACCAAACAACTTCAACATACATACATACACAGCACAACAAACATAATAAAGTCAACAAAATCACCTCTGAACTAGAGTCCCCCTCATCAGATTTCTCCCCTCTTAAGGCCTTCTCCAAGGCAGCTCTCATTCTAGCAGGATTTCTTGATCGAATTCCTGTGCCAACTTTTTGAGCAGGCTTCAAAACCGCTTTTCCTTTCCCCTTTGAAGAGCTTCCATCACTGTCATTACTATTAACTGCTGACCTAGATCGTGCAGAATGATGACGAGGTGCGGAGGCAGGGGGAGCCAGAGATTGAGATGATGCACTGCCTCCTGCAGGTATAGTCCCCGACCCAGAGTTGCCTGCAGAGGCAAAGGCCTTCTGTTCAGCCTCAGGTCGCTCAACTCGGGCCCAGAGGAATTCTTCAATAGCTGCTAAACTTGCCAAAGGATCAATCAACAAAACATTTGAAGAGTAGTCACGGAGGGTTTTCTCTCCTTGAGCTCTGCAAAGGCGCAGCTTAAATGGCTGAGCCAAAACACTTAACCCTGAAGAAAGACGTGCATTTCCAGTCGATGATCTGGAACTCTGACTCAGCACAACAGGAAAACGCTCCAACGAACATAGAGCATTTTGAAGCTTTTGGACCAGAATAGTAATGGGAACCAAACTTCCACCATCAACACCAGCAGGAAGGGCAACTGCAACAAAAGACTTGTATCTTCTGATTGCATGTTGTCGGAGCCTGGAGAAACTAGCATCCGAGATTTTTTCCTTAGAAAAGTATCCATACGTAAAATAATTCAGCAAAGAAGCAACAACTCCGCTTCCAATGAACTCAAAAGTTGAAACACCGTCCCCTTTGCTGAGCTCCCCCATCATGGCAGCTATCACTTCAGCCAAGTATTCTTCCTTACTAACAGAAATATCCCCAAGCTGAGGACCAAATGTTTTTGATTTTCCTTTAGGTTTAGCTATTTGTTCATCAATACCAGAATTTAACTTCATGCAGAGATTCTTCAATCGTATAACATCATCTGTGACACCAGCTTCAGCTGCCTCAGAATCTGAAGGGAAGTATTTATCTTTGAAAGCTTTTGCACATGTACTGACTGCCATCCGAAGGCTAGAATTGGCGGTCGGAATTTCCATCGAATTTGGCGGAGATCCAGTACTTGGAACTGGACTTCTAGGATCTTCAGCAACAGTTGCATCTGTATTCGAATTAGCGCTGCGGCGTCGATTACGTTTCTCCTTCTCAGCACGAGAAGGCTGGGGAGGAGCAGAAACATGAGACTCCGACAACATCAAGGCATCTACAGCATGAACAACACCTTCTCGGACAAACATCTTGCCAAAAACTCCGGGGAGCTTTTCCATTAGAATCTCTGCAATTTGAAGAGCGGGCACCAATACTTGGGGATCCTTCCAAGCCAAAACCCCAGCCAAGAAACTATTAAGACATTATATCCAAGCATTACTTTCATGGAACTCACACAAAGAGAAATATCATTGAAAGAAAGATTGCCTGTGGATAAACATTACTTCCGCGGACCAAATGTTGAAAATATTATCAAGCTTTAATTTGGTCCCGACATACCTTGATATATTAGTGACATTAATTAAAGACTGAATCATATCTGCATTACTGAAATACATAAGTTTTCCAATAACTGAGAGGCATTTGTGGCGTGCTGCAGTATTCACACTGGATCCATATGTCTGATCAGCAAAACGAGCAACAGGAAGTCACATCTCTAGTGTCCACTATGGTAAGGCAGTGACAAAATACACTCATAGAGTTATAATATTAACCTGGATTAGAACAGGAAGGAGATCCGTTCCAAATTGTTGCAAAAGTTCAGGTTGATCATTCAATAGCTTCTCACGAGCTGATACCTCCTGAGAAGATGCATTCAGATCCTCCTGTTTGCTAGAACCACTAGCAGAGGATTTCCTCGTCAAAGAACCCCTAGTGAACAAATTTGTGCTAACTGGAAGAGAGATGGTTCCTTGAGGCAGCGGAGGAAGTAGTTCATTTGCCAGATTCATAATCTCAAAAATCTACAATAAGAAGAAATTACACTTAGGATCTATCATAAAAGCAAGAACCAGAATGCCCAGAAAGCGGCTAAAGAAAGAAGCCGAATTGAACTAGCACTTTGATTATGTGTCATGCAAATTACATGAATAATATTCCCACCAAACAAAAAATACCAAGCCTAATAGCAAAGTTCTCAGGGCTGCCATGGAAGTGTAAAAACTGAGTTGAAAAAGAAATAGATAACCTCTAAATCTTAATGAACTAACTGGATGATCATTATTATCAATTGTGAAAAACCATTCTGGACTCAGGTGTTCCATTCCAAACAGAGACACTGTACTACCTTGTTTTGGAACAAAAGGTTGAACCCCGCTAATTCATATCACATGGAGTGTAGTATCAATCATCTACTGAACATTCTTCTTTTCGTAGCGTTTCCCGATTTTTTCCCTTTGATTTGTGGGGTGGGGGAATGACAAAGTAAAAGGCAAGAGTAATGGAACTCAAACGGACTCCTACAGTTTTCTCAATCCATTCCACATACTAATGCTCAAACCTCAGTTATTGTCCACTTCCACTTATCCGCATGAAAATACATAGAATATCTGATCCTGTCTCCTCATGCCACAAATATCCAATATTCGATACAAAATACTTGTTCCAAATATCTATAATTTAATAAAATTCATATTTCTTCTTTCTGATATTCCTGAACAAATTTTTATGACGACAGTGACAAACACAGCAAGCAGTGGATTGCGAAAATTAAAGCTATCACACATACCTGCTCCGCAGGTCTGCTCAAGGCAGGTGAAATAGAGACAGAGGCCACGAGGCCAGAACCTGATAAGATGTCCTTAAGGATCCCACTGATACCAAGTATCATCAAGGTTTTAGCTCCTAATGGAGAGCCACTCGCACACGTAGACAGAAGCCGGATCAAGCCCTGCAAACCAAATCAAGTCATAATACAGCCCTGTGTAAACGATCAACACATTCAAGATCTGAACTTACTGTGTAAGTTTCCGTGCTAAGTGAAGCCTGACCACCTCCAGAATTACTGGTTGAGATGAGGGAGGCAGCCTGTGTGACAAGTCCATGATTGCAAAGTTCATCTAGCTTCTCTGGAGATGATGCAAATGCTTCAGCAATCCGGGTCAAGCAGATAGAAGCATGTTCTAATACCTACTCACACATCCAAGCACCAAGAAATAAAATGAGAGAGGTGAGAAGGCTTAAGCAAATTGAGGAGACGAAGAGGACGAAAATAAATTTTTTGAGCCAAATAATTTGACAAATCTTCCCGTGATTTTGTTATGACGTGATGATGATCTCACCTTTGAATCATGATACTGAAGAAGATTCGTCAACAGTGGAACAGCTTGCATCACAAAGTCGGCAGCATCCGAAGGCAGCTTCTTGCACATATTAGCAGCAGTTGCTAATGCTACTCTCTACGGGAGAGGATGAAAAAAAGATCAGAATGTTATGCAACCTACTAATGGAACTAATAATGGCTTATGTCAATAAAATCATTTACAATTTATTAGCGTCGCTACCTGAACACCAGTGGAAAAGAAATCGAGATATGAAAGCACAGCCATGAGTGCACCTGCTCGCAAACAAGCAGTTGGATCTTCCTGAGATATCTTCTTTAAAGCTTGTAGAGACTGTTAAAGCTAAACATTAGCATCACAACTTAAAATCTCATCATGCCGATATTAAGCAAACTGCAGCACTTACAAGGCCTATTCTATTAGCAGAGATGTTATATAGAGAATTTCTAGTTCTAGAGAACTCTTAATGTTATCATCAATATACAAATTAATGAGCATTGGAATAAAATGAGTCCAAATGGAATGATTAACACAACCAACCCCAACTAGATTTGGATTGAGAAGCAACTATTGCTGTTGTTATCATGTACAAGGGCCAATACTAGAGTTGCACTCAATTAGAATATACACTGAAATCAATTCCCTTTGGCACAAAGGAATAAACTTTTTCACCTGTTCAGCAAACTGCAGCACTTACAAGGCGTATTCTATTAGCGGAGATTTTATAGAGAATTTCTAGTTCTAGAGAACTCTAAATTTTATCATTAATATACATATTAAGTTATCAAAGGCGCGCATTAACCCCCTATATTGGGATTGAGTTGCAATTAGGCTGTTAAACATGTTGAGCGCGCCCTCGCTTTATGTGAGGCGAGGCTCCATCGCCTTTATGGCCATCAAGGCTCTAAGACATACTTTTCCTAATGCGCCATGGCAGGTGAGCCTCTCTTGAGGAGGTGACACTTAGATGATTGATATTTCACTTTATCTTAATATTCTTTACAATTTCTTTGTCCATATATTTGTTATTCATGCTTATTATTATTAATCTTGGACTAAACATATACATATTTGTATTTTTGCTGTTTTTTTCCATTGCTGTTTTTTTTTTCATTAAAGCCCATTTTTTCTGTTTATTGTTTAAATTTTGTTATACAGTTATAAAGTAGGTTCAAATTCAATGGACTTTTTAGAGCTTTTTTAGTGCTTTTCGCTTATAATTTTGATAACAAGTTCGATATACATATTAAGCTTTGGAATGAAATGATTGCATTTTAATTTACAATTAAATATTTTAAACTATATTGGGATTGAGATGCAATTATTGTTGTTGTTGTTATGTACAAGGACCAATACTAAAGAGAGTCGCACTCAATTAGAATATAGCAAAATTTATTCACGCCTATAATATGTGATAAGGCTACACTTTTCAGACATTTTTTTATTTTTATACTCTCAGTGTGCGTATTATGTGATATACAAAGTTTATTCACGCCAATAACAGGATATGTAATTTCACCTATGCTATGTGATACGCAAAATTTATTCACGCCTATAATATGTTACTTATAAGGTTACGCTTTCCAAATATTATTATACTCTCAAATGCTTCCTTTCTTCCACATGTTTCTCTATGCACTTTTCATCAAACATTTGTCATTGGTAAAATAATCACCTTTAATCATATCAATTAAGTTCTCAAACCAATGTGGATCTTAACTATCACAAGTGGGATCAAGAATCGGTAACTTCAAAGAAATACACCGAAATCAACTCCCTTTGGCACAAAGGAATAAACTTTTTCACCTGTTCAGCTAATTACTGCTGTTGTTGTTATGTACAAGGCCCAATACTACAGAATCGCACTCAATAACTCCCTCCTTTTCAATTTTTTTGTCTAACTTTCCTTTTTAGTCCGTTTCAAAAAGAATGTACCTTTTCTTTTTTCGGCAACCCTTTAATTCGCATATTTAAAACCACAAAATTAAAGCCCATTTTCGTACATCCTACATATCTTTAGTTAACAACCACAAAATTCAAAAGTCTTCTCTACTTTCTTAAACTCCGCATCAAGTCAAAATCAGACAAACAAATTAAAACGGAGTGAGTATAATATACACTGAAATCAACTCCCTTTGGCACAAAGGAACAAACTTTATCACCTGTTCAGCTAAATCCATGTACTCAATCGTTAGCAACCGTGCCACAAAGCACGAAACCGCTCCATAATGCACGACAGCACCACAAGAAGAGGGCAAAACATCAACCAAATGCGTCAACGCTCGAGCAGCAAGTAGCATAATATCAGGATTGCTCCCATGATTAAGCAAACCAACAAGCACAGGTACATAACAATCCACTGAAAAACTACTCAACGAATCCTCCGTTCCGATCGAAAGCATAACACAAAGCTGTGTTAATGCTTCAATTTGTTTCCCTTCTTCACCATCAGCTCTTAAACCCGATAAAACCTTCTTTAACCGCCCGTTCGATAACGATGACGTGGCCGACGACGACACCATAGCTGAACTAGGCAACAAATCATCTAAACCAGCACCTAATTTTCTTAACAAACCTTGTAATGCGCTACTTGCTGAAGTTAAATTATGATGTAAAATACCAACATTACCCTCACTTTCATTATCATTATCATCATCATCATCATCATCATCATCATCCATATCATTATTATCCCTAATAATCTCGGGTTCTTTTTCCTTACCCTTTTCTGGATTATTACGGCGGGTTCGAGCCGTACTACCCGACCCGGAAGATTCATTAGTGGGGTCCATTGAAATCGAGTTTGAGGTGGCGGCGCGTGAGGTGAGACGAGCGCGTTTAACAGAAGAAGAAGGCGCTGATGACGTGGCCTCCGTTCTTTTATTTCGGTTACGAGTTTCCATACAAGGTCGCCGATTAATCGGCGATTAGATAAAGTAAGGTAATTGAATTTTGATCATTTTTTTTGAGAAACCCTAATTTATAAAATAGGGTCAAAAAAAAGGGGGATTTTGATTGTTCTTATAGCTCAATCGGTGCTATAATTAAGTGATTTTATTTGTATTGTAGTGGAATTAGAATGGAAGTCTCTTAAGAAATTGTAGGTGAGAAGGAGATGGGATTTTGTGTAAGGAAGAGGAAATTATAAGCCAGACAGGGAAGAGAAACAGTCAGTAGCAAAAAGAGAAATAGAAATAGAATCTAACTAAAATTTGGTCTTGTTTGGAATAAATTTTGGATGGTTGGTTCGTATTGCTATAATAATACGTAAATATATATACTTTGGTATGTTATTTGATATTTTGGTATATTTTTTATAAATATCAAATATTAAACTTTTTAAAAATATATATCAAATATCATAATATCAAAATCACGATATGAAAAATTTCGATTTTGATATGGTAATGGTATATACCTACCATGTCCACCCCTAATTCTTACTATACTCCCACTCCCACTGTATCAATTTATGTGGCACTATTTTCTTTTTAATCTGTTCTAAAAGGAATGTTATTTTTTTATATTTAAAAATAATTAACTTTATGAGATGATTTATAGCCACACATTTATATAAGACTTATTTTAGATCATATATTTCAAAAGATTTTTAAAAAAAAATTTGTGTCAAATTAAATAGTGTCACATAAATTGGGAGAGAGGGAGTATCACAACCATCCAAACAAGTTAATGAGATGTTTCTTATTCCTTTTGTGCTCCTTACCTTGTTTTTCTTCTTTGTGTTCCCTTTTCTCGTGTTTGACTAGATGGCCTATGCCCGTGCGCACATTTTGAATTATAGTGTATCTATGTATATGTAGTTGTATTTGGATAGTGATAATATATATATATTTTATATTGATAATAAACATACATAAGTTTGTACTGTTTTTATGGATATATATATATATATACTATGTTCAAAACACGATTAATATAACATTGTAGTTTGTCAGTCCGTATCTAAAACTTTATTATATTCGTGTTTGCTATGAATACAAAGTCGGTAAAAATTTATTAATACTTTTTGAAAGAGAAGACTTGTTTAAAAGGAAACTATTTTCCTCTCTTTGAGATAAAACAATAGCAATATTTAAGTATCAGTTGATACTTTCAATTTTAATTCAATTAATTTAAAGGTGTAAAATACTTATTATTTTTTATCAAATTTTGATTTGGATAATTCTAATTCAAATTACTAAATTAATTTTACATCTTTAAAATAAAACAAAGTAGAAATTGATTTTCTATTTAAACGAAGAAATACTGTTTTTTAATTTTTGGTAAATAATCTCGGTTTAGCTCATTTTACTTGTCATGTTATTTTTTGCATGGTTTTTTAAGGAAACGTCAATTAGAATTAGAATTTGACTAATTTATCTTATTTATTATTTAATCTTCATTTGATATTAATCTATTTTCACATTTATTAGAGTAAGAATAAAAATGTAAATTCTATCTTATTTTAAAATATAAATATTTTAAGTATATTTATTTTAGTAAACATAACAAATAAATGACATGGCGGAATAAAGAATACAAGTAGCTTAAATATCAGATTAGATATCAAATTTTAATAAGAAAAGAAAGGAAATTGTATGTATTCTGGCACTTAACCTTTTTTGAAGAAAAGAATAATATGGGGTCCGTATTTTTTGTCGTAATAATTTCATTGCTCCCACTAATGGGTTGATACGCATATGGCAATGAATCCATTATTATTGACTTGATGGGATACTTTGGGAATGACATGAATATTGTTTGATTTTTTAATATACGGGGTGCACGTTTTTTTTTTTTGACATTGCTTTTTTTTTAATATGGGGTTTACTTTTTTTTCTTTTTTTCATGAGTTTGGAGAGGGTGGGACCCACTTTTTTTATGAGTTTGGAGAGGGTGGGGTCTACTTTTTTTCCTTTTTTTTTAAATATTGCTTGGTGTTTTTAGTATAGGGTCCACCTTATTTATTTTTTTAAGAGTGATCGATTTTACGAAGCATTTCGGTAAACCGACGTTTCATATAGTAGAAAAATAGAAATATAATAAAGTATTTCTATCTACATTTTTTTGCCCTTAAATAAAAAAAGTGGGTGGGACCACAAAAGGATTTTTTTGCCCTTAAATAAAAAAGTGAGACAAAGGATTTACGATGATCTTACTTATAAACCTACTCTTCTATAGTAGTAAAATATAAGTATTTTAAGTATATTTATTTTAGTAAACATAACAAATAAATAATATGGCGGAATAGCAAATACAACAGTTTAATATCTAGATTACATCTCAGGCTAATATAAAAAAAGAAAGAAAATTGTATGATTTGGCTACTTAACCTTTTGAAGAAAAGCAATAATATGGGGTCTATGTTTTTTGCTGTACAATAATTTCATTTGCTCCCACTATTGGGTTGATACGCATGTGGTGATGAATCCATCATTATTGATTTAATGAGATACTTTGGAAATTACATGAATATTGTTTGATTTTTTAATATTGGATGCACTTTTTTTTTACATTGTTTGTTTTTTTAATATGGGATTCACTTTTTTTTTTTTTAAATTGCTTCATTTTGTTAACATGGGGTCCACTTTTTTTTCCCGTGACTTTGGAGATGGTGGGTTCCACCTTTTTTTTTTTTTTAATATTGGTTTGTGTTTAATATGGAGCCCCCATTTTTTTTTTAATGGACTGACGACTGACGACGAAAAAGTATCCAACCGGCTCTTTTTTTTTTAAATTGCTTGATTTTGTTAATATGGGGTCCACTTTTTTTTCCCGTGACTTTGGAGATGGTGGGTTCCACTTTTTTTTTTTTAATATTGGTTTGTGTTTAATATGGATATGAGGTTCAATTTTTTTTCCCGTGACTTTGAAGATGGTGGGTTCCACTTTTTTTTTTTTTAATATTGGTTTGTATTTAATATGGAGCCCACATTTTTTTTTTAATGGACTGACGACTGACGACGGACGACGAAAAAGTAGCCAACCGACTCTTCTATATAGTTAAAATGATCACAAACTTTTTAAGAAAAATAAATTCTCTTAAAGTGACTAGCCAAAACAGGTTTGATACAATCAAATCATCATTTCTCATCTCAACCCCTCCAACCGCTATCCACGTCTACCCCTTAACTATTCTTCGCCAAGGTTAGTAATCTCGGAAAAATAAATTAAAGGTGACTTCCAAGTTCACTAATTAGAAATAGTGACAAATTTGATCAGTCAAGATCAAATTTGTCTTAAAAATGTGATTAAGTTAAATGGAACTCAATTATAATTTTTAAAATTTCTTAATTTTTTACAAAATACAAAAAGATCCCAACTCAATCCCAAAAAACCCACCAGCCCCCCTTCTTCTCCTCCCACCCCTCCCCACGCCCCATATCCCAACTCCAAAATTTATTTATTTTTTTTTAAAAAAAAAGTTTGGATATTTTTTATTTGCTTTTTCACCAGCTCCCCCCCCTCCTCCTCCCCCCACCCCTCCCCCCCCCCCCCCCCCCCCCGACCCCAAAAAAATTTAAAGTTTTATTTTTTTTTATTTGCTTTTTCACCACCACCCCCCTCCCCCCTCCCAAAAAATATTTTTTTTAAAAAAAAATTGATTTTCTTTATTTGTTTTTTCACCGCCCCCCTCTCCTCCCTCGCAACCCTCCCCCCCCCGCCCCTTCCGAGTCCGGAACCAAAATAGCCTCAGAAAAAAGTTTTTGAACCAAACTACCCCAACAAAAAAAAAAGTTACAAAACTTCCTTTAGCGCAGTAAATTATTGCGCTAAAGCAGTTAACGAGGACAAGATTAGCGACTTCGCGCAAGCATAATTTACTATGCTAAAGCGGTCCCTGTCTTTTTTTTTTTTTGGCCCTTTTGGTTAACCTTCTTTCATTACACTTTTTAACGTACTTTGACCATAGATTAATCATGCTTCGGGACCCCCGAAACTTCAATATTTTATATGGAATCCTACTTATTTTTATGCGATTAATAAGGTAGGCTCAATACATCAAGGATAAGAAAATCTTCGGATGGCCATTTTAGTGGTTGAAAAGTGCTCGAACGCCATTTTCGTTTGAAGGCTTGGTGTCATTAGCTTTAAGTTCTTTACGAATACTTAAACTTGTTCATTTAAGTTTACTATTTTTAGTCAAAATGGCAGCATTCATACAAATCTCAAAATAATTAAATTGCATCATTCATAACAATATGAAAATACTTAAACTTGTTCATTAATAAGAAACCCAAACTTTCTAAAATACAATCATCAAAGAAAGAAAAAAACTTAAAAAACATTCATTAATTAATGCCCTTGAGTTGATCTTCTGCCACCACCGCGAGATGTGCCACCACCACGAGATGTGCCACTGATAAGTTGGTATTTTACCAACTTATTTCTTCTTTAATCTTAGATTGTCGCTATGTTTTGATTGAGAAAATAGTGCATTTAATGTCGTTTACTTCCATTTTACAGGTTTTATGTGATTTAAGATTAGAAGAAACCAAGTAAAAATAAAGTCAAAAAGAGGCCAAACTGGACAGTTTTGCAAAAACGGGACAGATTTGCAAAACTGAAACTTAGGGGTTTATTTTGTCATATTTTGACTTGGGAAAGTTGAGGAGCTACAAAATAGAGACTTGGGGCATATTATTTTCATCTTCACATTTCAAGCTTGGAGCTTGGGTTCATCATCAACCACACCATTGGAGGAGAAGATTGGAGCTCTTGAATGATAAAACTCTTAACCCTTTCTTCAATTCCTTGTTATGTATTGAATATTTAAGTGTGTTGTATTTTATTCTCTCACTTGCATCTTGTTTATGAGAATATCCATTATCAAGTGTTGAACTAAATCTCTTGTTTTGCTTATGTATTGAACAATTTTTATTTCTAATGAAGTGGGTTAATGTTTTTCTATCAACTCTTCATGCTTAAATGTCTCTTAATGGTTGCAAACATTATTGTGCCTAAGTACTTTTACTTTGCTTGAGAAAGAAAGTGAAAGTTAGGAAAAGAGTTAGATAGCAAGGATTTGGGTCATTAAATCCATCTAATAACTTCAGCTAGAGATAGGATAGTTAACTTGAGGTAAAATTGATTGTGTTTAACATCACACTCTAAGGCTTGAGAAAGCTTAGAGTGAAATTCATTGATTTGGTTGAGAGACTTTCAATGAGATTTTAGAAATCATTATCTATTAACATAAACCCGCTCATAGTTATAAAATTGTAAAATACATTGGATCATTACTTGAGAGTAATTTTTCTTGTGTCCATGCTTGTGGCCATTGATCATTTTACTTTCTTTCTAGATTAGTTTATATTTTCGCATTAGTTATAACTTTCTTAAAATCAAAATATTATCAAGTGTTTGGCTTAGCGTAGAAAGTGATAATTCCTTACTTGTTTAAATCGCCTAGTATATTGTTCCCTGTGGGATCGACCCCGACTCATAGTTGGATAAATTATATTGCATACGACCGTGTACACTTTCTCTTTGAGGAGTGGATTTGGATGTTATCAGCCACCACTGCTAGATCTACCACCACGAAAGTTTCCTCCACCACGAGAGGTACTTCCACCGCGAGATGTAGTTTGACCACCATGTCGTAAGGGACACTTGCGCTTATCAGGACCAACATAATTGCAAAATGAGCATTTTCGAGTGTATCTCCCCGATGGAACTCTATTTCATTATGAATACGGGAGTATGCTTTCTTTTCAAATTTACGGATAAATGCTTTGTTTGCAACCATTGAAAATGGATCCGGTGGCCAATAACTCTCACCAAGTGGGTAGAACCTTCAAAGATACGTTCTTGTATAATTTTCAATTGTATATTCCTCCGTGTGTACGGAAGGCGTTCTTCCCATTGTGATAAAACACTTAAAGGCATGAGAACATGGCATGTGATATGATTGCCACTTGCCGCGTGTGCATGTTCTTGGAATCTCACAAATTGTGTGGACGTTACCTCCTTTACCTTGGTGCACACTTGTTGTGAGTTCAAATATGCGCTCTGCAGAGTTGTACTCCATCCAGTCATGTTTCTGAGCCTTATATTTGTGGTACTCGAACAGTTGTGATGGTTTTGGCATCAATCTTAGACCAGATCTTTGCATGTGCGTTGGCCTCTTTTGATCTATTGACGAACCGCTCCACAACCTGCTTAAAAGTCATTCTCACTATTGTGGTGTCGGGTAGTCCCCGTGCGCAATTTCAACAAGCCATTGAATGACTCAGAGTTGTTTGTTGTCAACATACCTCATCGCCTGCCTTCATCCTAGTGTAATGTCCATTTGTCTTTATCAATTATATTCAACCAGTGGAAGGCTTCCTCATTCGCACGCCTAATAATGTCCATCTGCAGGTTAAACTTCTTCTCCTGATGCTCTGTTGCAGCCGCCCACATCCAATTGCAAAGTCTTTGGGATTCGATATGCCTTTTGGAAGTTTGCTTTCAAATGCCTTAAACAATAACGATGTAGGCAAAGGGTGCCACCTCTGCAAATTGAACATATTGTGCAATATGCCAGCATTTCTATTTGAGATCACACATATTCCCATGCGATCCTTAATAACGTGTTACCTTAAGTAGTCCAAAAACATACCCCACGTACTAATGCTCTCATTAGCTGCAATTGCAAAAGCTGGAGGGAATATAGCTCCATTTGCATCCATTCCAACTGCAATTAGCAGCTTTATGTTGTATACCCCGTACACATGTGTTCCATCTATTGATATTATAGGCCGACAATGAGCAAAACCATCAATGCAAATATTACCGGGCACACCAGGCTTCGATTTGAGCTTTCATTCAACAACAGTATCATGATTGAAGTGTTGTAGAGCCGCCATGTATCTCGGTAACTTCTTGAAAGAGCCCTCCCAATTGCTGTAGACTATCTCATGTGCACGCCTACGCCCAAGATACGCCTTCCTCCTACTAACAGTTTTGCTATATACTTTTAGGACGGCTATAATACAATCTTTAATAGGGAACCTGAAAAAGTTGAAATATCAGCATATAGAGTAACGAGGAACATTATATTAACACCAAAAATAAAATAAACTTAGGCAAAGGGGATACCTTGGGTTTTTTTCCAATGTCGCCAACTAATACACGAGCAATCATATTGGTATTAGATTGCAATGATCATCTGGGAGGTCACCCATATCACAAGTGTGCTTTGTATAGAACTTTGAAATAGTCCACATCTTTTCAGCAGTTTCCTTACCACGAAGCATCCATTCGCGACCTTGATATTTTTTTGCAGACCAATCGCCAAAGTTTTCGTGTGGAATCGTCAACTTTAAACTCCTTCATCCCCTGGATGCAATAAATCTTAACAGCCCTTTACAATGATTTTTTCGACTGAAATTTATGCCTTTTTCAATATGAGCTTTTTGTTTTAAAAGATCCACTAGCTCTTTCCACAAACTTAGCCGAATATGATCATCATCCCTAGTAAAGACAAAGGCATCTGGGCGATCTTGAATGGGGGTGGGCATAAACACCGAAAACCAAAAAACCGGACCGAACCGAATTAATTCGGTTTTTCGTTTTCGGTTTTTTTGGTTTTTCGGTTTTTCGGTTCGGTTTTGGTTTCGATTTTTTTTTATAACAATTTTGGTGTTCGGTTCCGGTTCACCGGTTCTTCAGTTTTTCGGTTAAACCGAAGTTTTTTTTTTTTTTTTTTTTTTGAAGATTTACTACATGAACACAATTTTTTTTTGGGAAAAAAACATAAGTAGACAATAATATTATAATATTTACATGCTCTTAGCAACTAAATGTTATTAAACATTACATGGCAGGTTAAGTGTTTTATAGTAAATCAAATTGCTATATATAAGGAAACCTTCAGACGTGAATAACTCCAATACCTATTTGTTGTTCATAATATATTTGCTTTAATACAATTTCATACTTCCTCCTTATTACGCAAGATTTTTTCAGCATTTTTTTTTTCGACCTTTTCTACTTCCTCCTTATTCTCAACTTCTTTCATTGTTCCATAAAAAATAAAATCTCAGTTTTCATTTAACACTACAGGATAATAATAATTTGAGTGTTGATTTTTATTATATATAGTAATTTGAGTGTTGATTTTTATTATATATAGTATAATAAAAATGTTATACATAGAATAATATTCATATAATTTATTTCACCTATTATAATAAATTAGATATAACTCACATAATTTGATTATATACTATATAAAATTTTATATACCTCGTATGATTTTATTATACGTTGTATAATACATTATATTTTGTATATGGAAGATATTATCTTGTATGTGTGGATGATCACTATGGTTGGATTCTAAAGTCATCAAACCTTCAACCATTTAGTCTAGCGTAAACCTCTGTAACTCGAAGCAATCAAGAAGGAAAAATGGAAATAAATGGAGAGATGTGTAATTTCTAAAAAAAATCGAATTAGAAAAATCGAAACCGAACCGAACCGAACTTCAAAAAATCGAACCGAACTAATTCGGTGCGGTGTTCGGTGTCCACTTTCAAAAAATCAAAACCGAAAAATCGAACCGAAAAACCGAACGCCCACCCCTAATCTTGAAGATGATCGAGATAGGGGATCTCATCGGAATGCCACTGAATCAGGGTCGACTCTTGCTGTTGAAATTGGCTTTGCGGCTGAACTGGGGTCGACTTTTGTTGTTCAAATGGTTGCTGTGAATTCAATTCCTCTTGGTGTCTTCGATCGTTCATCATGTCTTACAACAGATTCTACTTGATATTGAGGATTAGTTCCAATCTCAATCTCATCGTCACTTTGCTCATCGTCACTTTCCTCGCATTAGGTATTTCCTCACTATCGTTGGATGATGTCCTATATAATTCGGATAATCGGATCATCCATGTGTGTCTTTGCCTATAATTTGGTGTAAGCGCCACATTTTCCCTACATAAGAAATTAGAGTATTTTAACTACTACACATCAAATAATACTATTGATGTTAAAAAAAAAGACATACCAATAGTAATTAACTGCACCGAAACTTGAGGAAGGATCATCCATCTTGATTGAGGAGACCGTCCGATATGATCCATATTAGGTGTATAACCCCTAAATAATATAATCGACATCATTAGTAGCATTCAAGTGCCACTATACATAATATTGTAAAAAATTAATATTTACCACTACCCATCAAATTGCTGACTTAAACTATCCAGAGGCATTTGGCTCGTCAAAATGCTTTCATAAGTACTCATGTCGGGGTAATTGTGTTCATAAGTAGGTTCCGCTTTAGTGACTTCGGCTTTGAATTCTAGACGGGGCTTCCCAGAAGCGAGGTCTATTTTGGGCTTTAGAGGAGCCCTGAGCCATGAATTCAAGTCGATTAATGAGGACTTCTCTATATGTATATTTCAGGACGTTTAAAGCTATGCATTGCCTATAATCATAAGGCGCCTTCAAATAATCAGTCAAAGAACCATCGTCTTGAATGTACCTTGTCCATAACTAGTTACCTTGCGGCATAAATGACATTGGATATTTTCCAATTATATTTAAATCAAAGTCACTCTACTAACTTGTAGTCTATTATACAAGGCTTGGAGTAGTTTTGAAATTTTAAGTCAAGTGGAAATTTAACATGGTATTTTTGGGGAGAAATCATAGCGCAAATTGTTTTCCTCGAATATAATTTGTCGTCCCGAATAAAAGAAACTCTAATTTTTGGAACATCTTCCATTTTTTTGACTAATTTAGGAGGAATACAAAATGCAAAAACTGGATGAAACTTAGAATTTGTGTTAAAAATTGGATAAACTTAGAATTTGTGTTAAAAATTGGATGAAACTTAGAATTTTTTCCCTTATTCGAACTCTGTATTAATAAGATTTGAAGTTTGAATATTGAACCAACGCATGCATGCAATTAGTGTGTCTTGCAGTGTTACGTCAAATCTGTTACATCCCATGTTTTCATGCATTGGAAAGCATACGAGTTAAATGATATTAGTAACAGAAGTGAAGTTATCCCCCAAGCTTATAGGTGGTTAAAGTGATCGTACAGATGTATCGTAAGTGTTACATCCCGTACTTTTGTACGTTGGATTTGTCGTAAGTTAATCGACATAAGTTCAACGATAAGGTTAATTTTTGAGGTTATAAGTATTTATGTGATGCTTAACAAGTGATAAGTAAGTGTCGTGAAGATTAGAGATTAAACAAATCGAATAGTATAAGTTTTATCAATATTATGCTCGTACCTCCGGGCTATGGTTCGAACATTCAACTTAGGAGAATTTTGGTCCATATTAGTATGCAAATAAAGAGATCGGTGTATAAAAGGATGAGGTCCCGAAATGATTTAGGACTTAAAAGTGTAATGACGATGATTGAAAATAGTATTTTTGTGTGTTCCAAAAAGAGGCTACGGACTAGTGCTATATTACATGATCATGTGTACGAGTATATAAAGCGTGTTAAAAAGTAATTTAATTTATGCAAGCATATTGAGATTTAGGACATAACTATGTGTCATTAGTCTTATGTTGAGGTGTAGTGGAGAAATTATTAATTACCTAGGAAATACGGTTAATTGTTGAATTAGTAAAAGATTAGTGAATTAATTGTTGATGAATGGATAAGTGTTAATGGGGGACAACTACTTGCACGTGGATGCATGAGCAAAATGCATTAGGTGACTAATGTAATGTATGTATCTATTTGGTCTACTTTTAGGACCAAAACTCTTTATGTAAGTAAAGCCAAAAAGTTTATGGGTCCCACGGCCATAAAAGGATTATGCTCACTCCTTCAAGTAGATACTACATTTAAGGTTGAAGAAAGACAAATTTTGGGGTCTTTTATCCATCTAGAAAACGTACTCTGCGGCCACATCAAATTATTGACAATTCACTTATTGTTATCTCTCCATAAACTAGTTAAGGTTGAGATTTGTGTTACGAAAGAAGGATGCTTGGTTTGCTGAAAGTACGGATAAAAGATGAACATAGGGAAATTGGAGAGTGCATAGCTAGTTGCTGCTGTGTACATTTTTGTTGGGGTGATTATATATACACCCATACACAAGATCAAAAGTGGGATTCAAGTGCCGGAAGTCCCGAATTGTTTGTCGGATTCTAGTTTCTTTGCTTATGGTGAAGTTGGATGATACTTCATGGTGAAGTAACTTTGGAATTGAGGTGTTCTTGAGCTCTGGAGGTAAGAATTCTTTATATCTTCATGTTGCTAATCTTGTTAGACCTTAATCATCCAGCTAGAAATGGAAATTATACTCAAACTGGTGTTAGAACATATGTTGAGCTTATGACCTATTTTGGAGCATGATGTTGATGTATTATTGATGGAATTCTTATGTAAATGGATTGGAAATGCTGTTGTGGTTGTATTGCTATGGTTTCGTTACTTGAATATGAAGAGAAGGAAGTGTATAAAGTATCGTATACGAGGCGTATATTGGGCTGTTTTGATGTATATCTTTGAAATAAGTTGATTTGAGTTCAAAGAGATTTATATAAAGTTGTTGTTGTTATTGCTATTATGTTGTGTTGTTGAATTGAATTGGAGTTAGAGGGAAGCAAAGATTACAGGGAAAAGGCTGCCCTAATTTATGAAAGTTAATTACGAGCTTAGAGAAGTATTGTATGAACCTTTTTTTCGAGTTGTTTACGGTTTCCTTTACCTTGATTGTAGATTGGCTAGTGTTGGAAGCATAAATTGAGCTAATCACGTAAGTGACAAAGGTATGTTAAGGCTATTCCCTTTTCTTCTTTTGGCATGGTCTATATGAAACAAACGGACGACGAACGTATAAACTCCAAAGAAGCTCCTATTCTTAGAAATACTAGAATGGATAATGTTCTTGATTTCCAGAAGCTATTTCATTATGTCTTGATACGTGTCTATGATTCCTGGAGTCCTATTTTGATATAATCCATAGTGACATTCGAGGGTGCTTTCGAGGTTTTTTCAAAGAGTTTCGAAATAATCTTATGAGTCTCTTGCATTCATTTGCTTCTATATATATGTATACACTA
Source organism: Lycium ferocissimum (assembly GCF_029784015.1). Lineage (NCBI taxonomy): Eukaryota > Viridiplantae > Streptophyta > Magnoliopsida > Solanales > Solanaceae > Lycium > Lycium ferocissimum. The sequence continues at coordinate 16,174,567 of NC_081344.1, forward strand.
TTTTATTTCACCGAGTCCCACTAAAGGGCGGGTACGGTATATATTTACATTTCACCGAGTCACACTAAAGGGCCGGGTGCGGTACATATTTACATTTTCAGGTCACTTTGCTAAAGGGGCGGGTACGGTATATATTTACACATTTCCTTGAGTCCCTTCCTAAAGGGCGGATGCAGTATATATTTACATTTCACCCGAGTCTTGCTGGAGATCTGGTATATATTTACATTTCACGTCTTACTAAAGGGCCGGAGTCGGTATATGTTTACATTTCTAGTCATTGCCTTCGGGGCTACTTACATTGTTATTCTCTGCCTTCGGGGCTATTCATATTGCAGGTTGTTTCTCGTACTTTCATTATGATTTATGATTCATTCTTTATGAATACTGCTGCCTTACATAATTGGTACATTGTTCGAACTAACGTCCCTTTGCCTGGGGACGTTGTGTTTCATGCCACACAGTCCCATATTGCTTTGTAGGAAAGTTATACGGGAAGTGACTTGTAGGGTATTCCCGTTCCTATGTTGGATTAGTAAACTATTTCATTCGGAGTATGGCCGTGTCGAGTATTTCTTTATGATTTGAGTCGGATGCATTATGGGTATGTTGGGGCCCCGACTTATGTTTTGATATCATGTTCTACGTTAGAGACTTTTTATGAGTCATGTATACGGTATGTCGATCTTGTATTTTGCTATGTATACCGACATATCACTTTGCATTACTTTACGGATTCATATTATTACAAATTTTACTTGATTTAAGAAATACGAAAAGAATATTTTGAAAAGCTTATACATATCATTTCATGATTAAGAGTCCAGTAAGATTATGAGTATAATGAGAATTAGCGGGTTCGCTCGACTCTAAATAAGGGTCGGGTGCGTTCCATTATGCTATCGAATTGGGGTGTGACAAAATCAAATTAAGTACGGAGTGTTGCATAACACGCATGGGTCCGCTATGTTACCGTGTCGGAGATAAGCGCTTGATAAAATCTTGTGTTATTCTGACATAACGCATTAAATGTATAACGCAGTAAATTAACGTATTTATCTTTCTCATGTGATATTTTACTACGCTATATCTGCAATATGTTGTCACCTCACTCCATGCGCCTAGAAAAACATCATAATTCGAATCAAACTTTAAGTGTTATATAACGTAATTTGACGAATAGTTACCGACCACACAAATTTCACAAAATTGAGTTACTATGTCATTTTTTGACAATTTAGAGATATTAGTCGTGTTATATCGTTCACTTCGAGAAAACATATTCGACGCAATGGGTAGGACATGGGAATTGGGTGAAGATTTTGAATATCAAACAACACTAACAACGAGATTCAATCGAGAATACAATAATAAAATGAGAGAGAGTAGGATTGGCGTGTTAGGGAGAATTTTATGACCTTGGAGCAAAGATTAGCGTCGAGTGGGCAACGCCCGAAAAAACGTGCTATGTCAATGCCTCGTGGAACTCCACAAGAGTATAATTTTGCTCTTAACTGTTTTTCGCGAAAGAGAACAATCGGATGCAAATACGTTACCTTAGGGGTAGAATATGGTATACATAGTAGCACAAGATTTAGATCGAGTGGGATTCGGACTATGAGATGTCACGATGAAGATTAATATTTTTTTTATATAAAGTAAGTAGGTAGGGTAATAAAGACCACCTCCCTAGGAGCCTATACTGCACTTTCTTTTGTTATTAGACTACGAGTATTCAATGTCGAGTAGTAGAAATCGGGGGTCTTTACTCCTTAAAAGAACCAAATAGCGATGATAGAGTTAAATCATAGCATTTTCTTTTGATTTCAAACTTGATATGCTAAATCCCCACCTTCATAGAGCGTAATGATGATTTTGTGAAATATTCGGATTGAGAATATAAACGGTTTACGCTAGGGGTGGGCGTTCGGTTCTTCGGTTTTTCTCGTATGGTTATTTATTTGGATTTCGGTGTTTTGAACGTGGACACCAAACACCGAACCAAACTAGTTGAAATGCGGTTTCGGTTTTGAAGTTTGGTTCGGTTCGGTTTCGGTTTTCAATTCGGAGTTCAAATCATAGCGGAAAGCGTAGCGGTTTCGAGCGAACACGGACGCGAAGCAACAAATGGCTCGCCATTCACATTTCTTACATAATTGAACACCTAAGGTCTTTCACTATGCAAATAAATCAGCCAATCACAAACTTGACTTATATTTAAGCTTGCTAAATTATGATGACCTACAATCTCATATCATACAAGATCAGACAAAGTCGAAAAGTAGAACAATTCTAAATTAAGCTTCATATCAGAATCTAAACATTCTAATCAATGAAACAATTGTAAAGAATTAAAGTTACTGTTCTTGACAAAGTTTTCATGATAGTGACACGAGAGGACAAGGTAGTGGAACATCTGAGACAAATTAACTAATCATACCAAACCCAAATTGGAAAATCAAAATTCCTTTAGTGATTAAAAGTAAAAGAAAAAAATAATATAACTAGCTCATTTGTTCGTAAAGGGAGAATAATGAGTTTTGATTAAAGTAAACTCAAAATAACTCATCCCAATCAAAAATATATCCATAACAAGAAAGTACCCATAAAAAAATGCAATCATAACCACCCAAAAATAGCAAGAAAATGAAAGATCAAAGCCTTTGCCGTGACGGTCTCGATCACACACACGTGAAGAGTCGGCGCATCTGTGTGTTCTTTGATCACACAAAGTGTGAAGAGTCGACTTCAATCATGGCATAGGAATGCTCTTTAAAGAAGCGAGAGCGATGATCAAAAAAAATGAACGTTATCCTGAAATACTTACCATGTGAAGTCGTCGCTAAATTTTGGAAAAGCTGATGTATGTGAACGATTTCAGGTTGAGAACGATGCGTCGATCTCATTGTTGAGTATGGTGAATGAACAAGCACGGTGAAATCTTGAAATTAGGGATACAACGATGATTGAATATTGATACAAAAAGAAAAGTGGGCTTGGGTTATTTTCTTTTGGGCTTAAATTTAATAGGCATGGGTTTGGAGTTGGACTATTTAATATAATTTTGACCGATACATAATATTTCGGTTTAAGCAAAACGAAAAACGAATACTAAACCCCCGTTCGAATCCGAAAATTTTAAAATTGAGGACTTGTAGGTTTTTCGATGATGATTAAGAATGGTCACATTTGTTGTGACGTCTTTGTTTACTTGGAAAATCTCAATGCTTAAGTTTAATTAGGTATGCGGAAAGCACTATGAGTACGAAAAGGATTAGAAAAAAAATAGAATCTTTGGCAAGGCGATGTAGATTTTATGCTAATGTTATCGTTTAGTTTTGAAAAAATCAACTCACTACGAGGACGATATTGAGGACTTGTATTACGATGATGATTAAGAATGATTTTATTAAGTTTAATTTATGATGATGTTGTTATTTTGAAGAATATTAGTATGTTTAGTTTTCATCAACTCGAGGCATGAATTGATGAATATGTTAAGTTTTTTTTTTTTTTTTTTTGATGATTGTATTTTTTACTACTTTTGATTTATTATTAATGAACAAGTTTAAGTATTCGTAAAGAACTTAAAGCTAATGACACAATGTCTTGAACGAAAATGGCGTTGAGCACTTTTCAACCACTAAAACGGCCATCGAAGATTTTCTTATCCTTGATGTATTGAGCCTACCTTATTAATCGCACAAAAATAAGTAGGGTTCTATATAAAATATTGAAGTTTCGGGGTCGAAGCATGATTAATCTATGGTCAAAATACGTTAAAAAGTGTAATGAAAAAGGGTTAACTAAAAGGGCCGAAAAAAAAAAAGACGGGGACCGCTTTAGCACGATAAATTCTTGCTATAGCGATTAATGATCGATCCCGATTAAGCTGCTTTAACAGCGATAATTCTTGCGCTAAGCGATTTTGTAACCTATTTTGTTGGGGTAGTTTTGGTTCAAAAAACTTTTTTACGAGGCTATTTTGGTTCGGACACGCCCTCGTTAGCCCCCACTCCTCCTCCTCCTCCCCCCCCCCCGCACCCGCTTAAAAAATTTTTTAGAAAAGTGTTTCTTTTTGTTTTGCACATACTTTTCAAAAAAAAAAATTGTTTTAAAAAAGTTTTGCAAAGTTTTGTTTTTGCAACCCCCACCCCCACCCCCCCCCAAAATCCAAAAAAATGATTTTCTTGAAAAGTAGTTTTTAAATTTTTTTTTTTGTTTTT
>NC_081344.1:16178892-16227086 GCF_029784015.1 Lycium ferocissimum
AAACTTGAACAAAACACAAGAGTTTCTGTCCATCGGAAAGCAATTTTTGAGCTAAATTATTTTTAATCATTATATGACATAATAATGCATCTTTAAACCTGTTCTGTTTCTAATTGCAGAAGAAATGAAGGCTAAACATCCAAAGATTACATATGCAGACCTATACCAGGTAAGCACTTTTTTTCTTTGGTTCTTAAAGATGCTTGAGTGATTTCTTGTGGTTATCAACTTAATCATCACTCTTTTTGAACAATTCGTGCTATTTTCATGAAGGCAATCCTTTAACATTTGATTGTTTAGATTATTCAACTTCTTCAGCTAAAGGTTTGGAATATTTTAAAAAAGTTTATTTCCAGGTACATCTATTTTTTTTTTGGCTAATGAAATGCAACTTAAATTAAACACAGGAAATTAAAGGAGTTCAGTACACAAAGGAACTGATAATGTGACTCAGTTCCCAAATAGTCTTTCAATGAAAGCTAAATAGAGCATAAGTTGTTTTGGTGGGGTTGGGGGGGGGGGGGGGGGGAAGAGTTCCAAAATACTATATAGTTCTAACCAAACCATGCGAATCCCAAGTCTTCCCATAGTTTTCTAAGAGTGTCAGGCCACCATATTAGCCTCCCGGTAAATGTGGTGCACCAGTGGACAATCCATTGCCTCAAGTAGGAACTTGCAACCATACACGTGTGAATAAAATGCATTTTGTGAGTGTGAAATGAGTAGATCTTACATTACCTGAGAATCTGTTTGCATTATCAATGGATACAGATTCTTAGTAAAAGCCAGCAGATAATTTATTTCTTGCTACAACAATAGTTATTGTTGGCAAAGGTTCTAGTTAGATTGTAATCCTGCATGGTGAAAAGAGTTAAAGGACTTGCCTCACCCATAGCAGCCATATGCGATAAATGAATAGATAAAGGAAACGCCAAAAACTTGTCTAACTCTGTATTTCCTTCCTTTCTTTTGGCCGTACCGTGAAGGTGGTTTTTGAATAAATTCCTGGAACAAGGAAATGATTTCTTGCTGAGATGCCTCGTGAAAGTGAAATTCATAGGGATTGATGAATATGCACCTTTCACATTCTTGCAAGCTGGCTGGTTCTGTTTGGTTAGACATATTGTATAGTGTTGGTAATTTGCAGAAAATTGATCCCAGAATTTTCGCTGAATAGCTGCATCTTGCATCATGTTAAATTTCAGGAAATTGTCATTTATCTTCTACTTAGGGTGCTGATGGTCGTAGTTGAGCTTAATTATTGCCAGAAATCTTATAGCTTGCAGGTGTCGTAGCAGTTGAGGTCACTGGTGGTCCTACCATCGACTTTGTCCGTGGTAGGAGGGTAAGTCGATTTTCATGTACCTCATGAGCACAAACTTTTGTGTCTGGTATTTGATGACCAGTTAATAACAAATCATTCAAATGTTAATGCCTTTGTACCGCTGTTGTTTTTATCAGGATTCAAAGATTTCTCCAAGGGAAGGACGGCTTCCAGATGCTAAACAAGGTATTCCTGGAGTACGAATTCCTTTTTTATTATGTTGTAATCAACAATAATTTTTTCTTGACAATTCTCTTTACTTCTCAAGCTTCTGTCTCAGTTAAGTTATTGTTATTCAACTCTTTGGGGTCAGGCCAGGCTATGAAGTTGCACATTTCTGAGTTTTAGGTTCCCGGAAGGAATTTTAAATGCCTTAATATCCAAATAGACAGTATCTTAGATGTTGTTTCCATTATTTTTCTTAGATAGGATGAAACTTCACGAAATAACTAGCAGATATGTGTGATGAAGGAATAGGAGTGTGATGGGGACCGTTGGATCTTTTTCTTATAATGGGCATATTATTCTTTCCTCATCTTGTTTGGTATGACTGTTCTAAAACTTGAAGAGTTTACTTATTCCCCTGAATATGGTCGTTGGAATACACTTGGTTGACATGCATGGCCTTGCAAAACTTTCATTTTACTTCCTAACATATCAAATATCTTTCTCTCATGCACTTCCGCCTTCATACCAACCATACCCAAACAAAGCAGTGGTTTTTATTCAAGCAAGCCTGCAGTAACCAAAAATGGAAAAACAAGAGAACAACTCCTTCAGAAAAGGCAAAAATGTAACTTAGAAGGGAAAGAGGGGACAAAAGGAAATTGGAGCGGGAAAGAGAATAATTATTTAGCAGAAATACCTTCAAATGTAACAAACAAGAGAAAGGAAATTATATGGGAGGAGATTGGTTATCCGGATAAGATGCCATCAAGGGTGATCAGTGCCTTTTCTCTTTTTCTTTTTTCCCCTCAGATATGGGGCCAACTGCTGTGAAAATGGTTTTACTCACCTATTGCTTTTTTGTCCACTTTAATCATTGTTTACTGGTAACTCACCAGCATCCATTCGGACCTTATGCGTCATTAAGTCTGTGAATGTTTTAAGAGTAGTTGCTGATGGTACAAGATTGCTTGCTTTTGACAAGTTTCATTTCTTTTCAAATATTCAGACTTACTGTCTTCTTAATATTACTGCCAATTTTGTTGTTAATTTTTCCTTGCTGTTTCGTACTTAAAACCACAAAACAAGAGAAGGTTTCCTGGTCTTTACTGCATTTAAGTAAGGTTTTCTTATGTGTTGGTTAATTATTGAGTCCTATTGCCATATGAAATTGGGTATTCGGATATAGTATCTCCTTTGCCCTCCTTTTCAGGGTAGCAGTCAAGGCATTTCCATCAGTGATCAGCACAATCCTTTTCTGACTGTGGGGTGGGGTGTTGGTCCTAATTATCTTGGACATTACCGCTAGTGTCTTCTGGACATGAATACAAACATGAACCAGATATAATCAAATCTACAGGACATGAAACAAAAAGGATATATGTATCTGTTTGTCTTAATTGCAAAAATGTTTTAACGTTTATGTATTATGCAAGAGAGTTGATACTCTCCTTATCAAAAATATAATCTATTATACAAAAGAGACATAGAACATAGTCCATTAGTACTTGTAACATCACAAGCAACAACTCAGATCTTTCAACATCAAAGTAAAGATTTAGAAAGCATCTAGAAAATACCACAACAGGTTCTCTTGTTCGCAAAATTTTCTGGGCACGTTTGACTTCCAAAGGTCAAACTGTCAAACGTCGCCTTGGTCAACCATCTTTGTGAGTTAAATGCAGTTTTCCACAATAGTGACAATTGCTAATAGTGTATAAGAAGTAATATCTTTTTGGAGTTATGACAAGTAGGTTATTACAGTTTGTAAATAAATTTGCTGTTATAATTGTTGATTTTGATAGGTAGTTCTTTTGTGCTCATTCTTATGAAATGATGTTTTCTCACAAGATTCAGGTTCTCGGATCTTTCAATTGTTAGTAAAATAACATATACACCTAAATTGAGCTTCTCTGTTTCGTTTGTAATGGACGGTAGGTGTGCCACATCTAAAGGAAGTATTTTATCGGATGGGTTTGTCTGACAAAGCTATAGTGGCACTAGCAGGGGGTCATACACTGGTAAGATTATGTTCTTTCTTTTTTTGTACTTTTGTACTGTTAGGTTGATTGTTTTTCACCATTCATGCTCTCCTCCTCTTGGTGCACTAACATGTTTGTCCTTAATTTAAGTCAAAGAATGCACCTAAGTACAGATGAATCAGTTCATTGTGTATTTGTCTGCAGGGAAGAGCACATCAGAGAGATCAGGCTTTGATGGTCCATGGACAAAGGAGCCTCTGAAATTTGATATTTCATACTTTTTGTAAGACTAATGGCCTTGTGAGCTCATTTTTGGATTTTTTGACCTTTAATTTCAAATGGGCAAAAGCCATCCCTCTCCCCCTTTTCCTTATTCATAGTTGTTGTTCCTGAGTAAAATTGATCTATTCAACCAGGCAGCTGCCAAACAGGGAAAATGAGGGCCTGCTGAAACTTCCCACTGACACAGCTTTACTGGAAGATCCTGTGTTCAGACATTATGTTGAGCTGTATGCTAAGGTAACTCAGTCATTTCAACTGTTTGACCAAAGTTTGTGGTTTATATTATTCAACTTTGCAAACTTTTACGAAATACTATGAATTTACTATCACTTTTACCTTCTCCTTAAAAAAATGAAGGGGAAATTTCAATAATGTACAATCCAACATAAGAAATTACATCCACGTAGCCATATTTTTAATTTACATTCGCATAGCCACTTTTTCACGGTATACAACATTATACAGAAATATACAACTTTATACACCTATTGTAGACAATGTATCAACCTTGTATAAAAGTGTATAATAATGTATAAGAGGTGTTTGTACACACTTTTACGCTGGTATACAATATTATATAAACTTATACAAGAGGTGTTTATACACTTTTACATTGTATAAAATTGTATAATAATGGAGATCCGGTGGAGATCTGGTGGTACAGGGGATAGGATGAAGGAGACGACCTCGCCGGTGGAGATTCGGTGGCACAGCAGAGAGGATGAAGGAGACGACCTCTCCGCGACCTCTCCGGCGGCCTCTCCACCTGCTACAGCGGGTAAAAAAAAATAGTGGCTAAACCGGGTAATTATTTTACCCTAATTGGTATAGAGTGTAAAAATCCCAAAAATTAATTTACGTATCACTTGATGTTTGGTAAAATGAAAGATCACAGATTTTTATGTCTTATGCATCTACTTGCCATTTGTATAAGTGTAGAGAAAGCACCTTTGGCATAGATCAGACAACATTGAAAATTGGCAGAGATTGGGGAGTTTATTCGAGTTTTAAGGGTTAATAGCACTCTGTAGTAAAATTCTAATTTTCGTTCTTGTGATATCTGACTGAGAATAAAGCCTTCAATTACTTGAGATGTGCACCTTTGATCTCTTTGCTTGTGAATATTCACAACTTTCTATGATTATTAACCGTCCACCATTTAATTGCGTGTTATGTTAAGCTTGTGCAGTTACTCAAATATTTGAGTGTAATATACTGCTAAAAGTAGTCCATATATAACATAACATATATTTCCTAGATAAAGGGACCAAAAATACATAGTTTAATTAAGTGAAGATTAAGTGTACTGCGTTTTATATCACAAGGACAAAATTAGAATTTATCAATAACTAGGGATGAAAAGTGCTATTATGCTAAGTTTTAATTGCTATTTTCTCCCCCTCTTAAGTGTGAAAGCTGAATGAAGCGAGTACTTTTCATGTGTTGACCTGTTTTTCATATGTTCACCGATTTATCGTAGGCTTAGAGCAGGATGATACGGGGATCCACCCATGTGTGTATCCCTATCGGGTTGATTAGGACATATAGAAATTAAATTGAGAGTCAATGTTTGTTAGATGTCACAACAAAGCAAAAGTACCAAAGGCGATATTTGGGACCACGAAGGTAGGAGAACTATGTAATAATACTAGGAAAGGTCAAAAGAGAAACTCATAGGAGATTGGAAACATAGAAGATAATTTCGAAAAATCTTTTTGGAATAGTGTTGGATCGGTTGGAATAAGTACAGTAGAATAGATTAGAGCTCAATCAAGACTGACTAATTAGTTAGAGCTCAATCAAGACTGACTAATTAGACTTATAAAAAAACGAAGTTCTAGAGTGGCTAATTGGGTTTTCTTTATGTGTCCAGAGGTTATTTTAGTCTTAAAAGAGACAAACTTGGCATGAAGTATGATGTGGAATTACATCTCTTCACTTCATTTCATTTAATACGGTTCTTACTGTACCTCAGAATTATTGGTTGTCTGTTAGTCTGTACTCTGTAGCAAACATGCGAGACTGGATGCTGTTTAGTGTTCAGGCACTAGTGGAAGGTCCAACTTATTGGTTACACTTGTACAAACTGTTTGCTAATTTTACCAGCGCTTTATTCTCTTTTTAAATGAGGAGATTTGCAGCATCAAATGTTCTAGCACAATTCATGCAGCGTTGCAGCATCATGTTCTTTCCTGTTTAATAGGCCATTTCTTTGCATTGCTTTTGTGACAGTTATATGAAAAGAAACTTAACTGATTAGAGTCCAATTTGGTTAATTTACAGGATGAAGAAGCTTTCTTTAGGGATTATGCTATATCACACAAGAAGCTCTCTGAGCTAGGTTTTACCCCTAGTTCATCTGGTTCCAAGGTGACAGTGAAGGACAGCACTGTATTGGCGCAAAGTGCTGTAGGTATTGTTGTTGCTGCTGTGGTGGTGGTACTATGTTACTTATATGAAGGCCGAAAAAGGATGAGTCCGGAACCAAAATGCCCCCAAAAGAATCATTTTGAACCAAAATACCCCAACAAAAAAAAAAGTTACAAAAGTACCTTTAGCGCAGTAAAATACTGCGCTAAAGCACTTAACCGTAACGGCTCGTTAAGTGCTTTAGCGCGATTTTTCTTTGCGCTATAGCGATTATCGTATACGACCTTTAGCGCAATAAAAAAATAATGCGCTATAGACGATTCTTGCCTCTCATCCATAGCGCATTATTTTCTTGCTCTATAGCAGTCGCCATTTTTCAAAACCAGCCTCTTATTACATTTTCACTCCTTTTTACGTAGTTTAGCCGTATATTAATCATGCTTTGAGACTCCGGAACTTCAATATTTTGTGTAGAACCCTACTTATATTTGTACAATTAATAAAATAGGCTCAATACATCAAAAATACGCAATACTTTGGATTGTCGTTTTAGTGGTTGAAAAGTACTCGGAGTCCTTTTTTGTTTGAAGACTTGTAGTCATTAGCTTTGTTGACACCAGATTTTGTCCCGCCCTTTTTTCCCAAACATTTATTTGTGAATAGTCATGTGTATTTTACCACAATTATTCCCCTTCTATTAACATAGTCGCTTACTATTATTATTATTATTATTATTATTATTATTATTATTATTATTATTATTATTATTATTATTATTATTATTTTTCATTATTAGTGTTAGTATTATCTTTATTATTATTAGTACTATATTTATTACTGTTATTATTATTATTATTGTTATTTTATTACACTGCGAGCACTAAATCTTAGGATCGCCATCTTAATATTATTATTATTATTGCTATTGTTATTATTATTATTATTATTATTATTATTATTATTATTATTATTATTATTTAATTATTATTACCTGTATTGTGATAATCTGCATGTTTTGTCATTTTAGCATTTTTACCATCTTGCGCACACGCATCGCATTTATTTCCGCATAATTAAATAACAACATTTATTTGCTATCGACTTTCAAAATATTGCACGGCTATTACGACGTCATATAATTTTATCTTTATGTGATTACTAATAAATACGTACTTTTATATCAAATAATATTTTTAACACGCGGTAGCATATAATTAATAGGTCTCCATTTAGAATTAGAAGCCCATTGTCACCTAAAATAATACCCTACCCGTCAATGACCAGCCCAACATAACTGGCCCATATTTTAAATTCATCCAGCCCACACCTCAGCCGACCCGCCTCGGCCCAACTCGTTTCTTAATGAAACGAGTAGGGTTTTCCTTCTCATCTCCCTCAGCGCCGCACTCACCCTTCTCTCCCATCCGCTCCTCTCTCTCTTTCCCTTCCTCTCTCCTCCTCTTCCTCTTTCACTCGTCAGCGACCAAAGCGGCAAAGTCCCAGTCGACTTTCGCCTTCCCCAGACCGTGCATGGTCGATTTGGGAAAGGGGAAATTAATGCTTCGTACCCCCCATCCGGATTCAACCGTTGAAAGTGGTTAAATCTTGTCTTCTTCTTCTTTCTTTTCTGATCGCATCTGAAAGGACTTTGATGAGTTTTGTCCGGTTGTGATTTCAATTTTTTTTTTATCAGCTCCATTTCATTTTCGGGTACCAACATTTTAATTGGTTTTGTCTCTTTATCTCGGTTTTCCTGATCAATGACAGAGAAATTCTAACATTTTGTATTTTGAACGGAAAGTTGACTTGAAAAGTCCCGCCCAATTTTCGTTTTAGGACCCCAGCAAACCCTAGAAATCGGATATAAATAATCGTTTGCGGAGGTGGGAAGAAAAAAAAAAAAACCAAGGAAATCGAAAAACGACAGAAATCTGATATCTAAAAAGGATATAGTGGTAGCACTACAAAAACGGGGAAAGAAAAATAATCAAGAAATTATTTTATTTTCTGGTTCGAGATTTGCTTAATTCGCTTGGATTTGGTTTCGTCGCGTTCGAATATAAATCCGAGACCCTCGCGCCGGTTCACTGCACCTGGAAAAGGTAGTTGTTCTTCCTCTTAGCTATTTTCCTTAATTTCTGTTTTGTTTGTGTGTTTGTTAGTTTAGTTAGCTGTGTGTTAATAGGTTATTAGCATGCTTATGTTTAGTTTGATAGTTTATACATGCTTAGTTAGCTTAGTTTAATCATTTGCCTATATAAGCATGTTTATTCATCTTGTTTTATTGCTGTTAAGTAGTAGTAGTGTTAGCATAACTGCCGATTAGTCTAATTTAATCATTCACATATTGTGTGTATGTTTGCTGAGCTTGTTTTCTGCTTTGTTAGTTAAATGTGGTTTTGGTATGATGGCATTTCACAGCTCAACCTAATCCCTGTTTCGTATGCTTATAAGCTTTGGTCAGTCTCAAAATCGTGCCTAATCTTGTATTTTTCTTGCTAGCTTGTGGTTTTCTTTAGTCCAGTTTAGTCCTTGTTCCTACTGAACATGAGTTAAGCCAATTTTCCATGTCATTAGCATGCCTACAGCTTTAGTTTAGCCTGAATGTTATCTAAAACCCCATGTCTTTGATCGGATAATTGTTGATCCATCAGCATGATTGAAGGCTGTCGCATTTGATTACGACTAGTTATATGCCCTGTGATAATCAGTCTGTCCAGCGTACTCTATAAACATCATATGTTCATTAATTCCTTTAAGATTGACAATGATAGTGTGAATATCTGAACAAGTTATGCCTGTCTGTTTTTGGGATTTTTTTTTTGGAAGTAATTAGACTAAATGGTCAACCTGCATACCCTGTTATTGCCTCGGCCCTGTCCATATTCATGGCACTTCTTATGATAGTTTCTGCTTTGCTTTAATGTCCCGTAGGATCATGTAAATGGCATTTGTCATGTAGATTATAAATATCATGAAGGACTAGAAGGTTCAGAGAATCATGTGTCTTCTTCATGTCTAAATTGCCTGTAGTAACTGTTCTTTTACGACCTTAATATAGAATAGCCTGAACTCCCTCCCCCTCCCTGCTTTGTTGCCTCAAGAGACATTCTGTTTGTATGAATTGATTTAGTTCATCGGTGCCACTCTTATGTCTATCTAACAAGTTAGTTAGTAAATTCATTTGATATATCCTTACTTAAAATAATCAAAATAAGTTGACTTGATTTTATAAGATCTAGCTTTTCTTTCAGTGATTATTAATTGGCGTTCAGATGTCAATATGTGTTAAGTTGGGTCTGTTGTCATTTTCTGTTAGGATTTTGATCTTGAGCCATTTTCTTTTTTTTTCTTCCTTTCTTTCTTCTTTTCTTCCTTTTCTTTCTTTTTCCAAAATCTAAATGTAACTCTAACCTCCTTTGGTTCATTGATAAATGTTTCCCTGGACCAGCAGCTTCGTTAAGATTAGTCAACATTTTAGTTTGGATTCCCTTTTGTATTTCTCTGTGTCTTAAAATTATCTGGAAACTCAACCTTTTGCTATGAATGGTCATGGAAATTATGGTGCAAGTAATTTATCTCTTGGAATGTAAAATTTAAGTGTTCTGTCTCGTTGAGTCAAAAGTAGGAATAAGAATATAAGCAGCATGTTGTGTTATAGGCAGTAGGTGTTTTCATATGGGGAGTATGTATACATTTGTGTATATTTAGAGTATGCTTTGATTAATACATTTGTGGGGAGATTGGTCGGTCATTGTGGATTAAGCTTGAACCCTCCCCGGTGTTAGCCATGCCTGGGATTCATGAAATCCCTTGGAACTTGTGCAGCATCGGGAAGACGGGGGCAAGAGCTTTCCAATATTAACCTTCCAAGTATCCTTATGAATGTGTATGCACAAAATATACTCAAATATGCACAGTATATACATAACCCACTGGTCAGTTTTGAATTTATATTATATATGTTTGGCCTTATTTATTGATTGCATGCTAATCTTTTTCTTTCGTTTTATGCATGGTCATCACATACGAGTCCGAGGGACTCGCCTCCCTTCTGCATTCGGCGTTGGGCCACCTCATCCCTCCCACCAGTTCTGTCCGCAGCAAGAGAATAGCAAAACAGAAATTCTGGGCCAAAGCCCAATAGGTGTGAACGGTCCTCCGCAGGCCTGAAAATGGGCTGAACCCATTTCCAACAGCAGTTCCATTGCAGCAGCCTTTTTTTTAAAATGGGCTGAGCCCATTTATATTTTCTACTCCTCATTTATTTTGTGCAACTAACTCTTTGTTTGTTTGTTTTCCTTAGCTTAAATGAATTTTAGTAAATTAGTGGATTTAGCTTTAGTATAATGGGTAGTAAATTTAAGAGAGATATTAGCATTAATTCCATAAGCTTCATCTTTTTTTTTTTATATGTCAAGGCTAGTTATAGCATCTAATATTTATTTATTTAGGACGATTAATTTATGAATAGCGTAACTATGCATTTTGAGTTAATGGAATCATATTCAATTCTTAATACCTTAAGATTTCAAAACGCCACTAATACACAAATATAAGTTCGAGAATTTTTATAAATAATTTCGTCAAGATTTATCAAACTATACGTATTTTAGCCGAATACGACTAAATAAAGTTAGAGGAAGAAAACTCATTACCCTTTTTGCATCTTATTTAATAAGTCTAGATTTTCTACATCACTATATTCATACAATATAATTTTATTCCAATTTTTTTTAAAACTCGCTAAGCTTTCTTCTAAAGGGTTTCTATTTATATGCAAGCCATTGTATTTTGTAAACTTTAGTTTAAATGGCATTATTATTCAAAATTTAGCAATATTTATAAGCTTTATTTTAGATGGCATTTGAAATTTCCTTTTATGCAAGATTATTATATTTGGTATAAGTTTTACTTTAAATAGCATTTTTAAAGCCTTAGCAATATTTATGAAATATTATAGCATCATTATATTCTTTCTTTAAAATCTTAATAACCTTTATAAGTCTTATTAGCCTTTAAAGTTCTTTTCATAAATTATTATTTTCTTTAAGTTGTATTTTAGCTAATATTCCTTTGAACTTTGGTAATATTTGTAAGCTATTTTCTTAAAATTTAAACACTATATTTAGT
Source organism: Lycium ferocissimum (assembly GCF_029784015.1). Classification (NCBI taxonomy): domain Eukaryota; kingdom Viridiplantae; phylum Streptophyta; class Magnoliopsida; order Solanales; family Solanaceae; genus Lycium; species Lycium ferocissimum. The sequence goes on from NC_081344.1 coordinate 16,190,149, forward strand.
CTAAATTAATTAACCTAAGTTTGGCCGGTAAACCGTAGTTAATGGATCCTAGAGGATGCCTAACCCTTCCCTTTAGGATAATTAGAACCCTTACCTAGAATTGAAATTAAGCGGACCATTAACGGAGGTATAGTTAGGTTTTACCTTAGTTAATAAAAATAGGTGTCCTAATTCACCATTAAATTAATTAGGTGGCGACTCCTTAAAACAAAGCAATTTAGGAATCTCCAATATGTTATACCTAATTTAGCCCATTTAAATGGGGTATAACAAGCTTTACGTTATTTATCTTTTAGGGTTTCGTCTTATTTTTAAATTAATGCTTAACTTTATTTCGAATGTATCACGTTTTTTTTTTTATTATCAATTTAGGATGTGAAACTATAAACAATAATAAAAACTAAGATAATATGTATAAATATGCAAAAAATATTAATATTTACGATAAATTGTACAACACTAATGTATATACACTATCGAGGATGGGTCCCACATGAAGTATGCCGGAGACTATCCGTAGGCCTAAGGCTCATACCATCCCCACCGCCCTCGCCATCGTCTCCATCGCCCTTTTTCCTCTTTATAACCGGGCGCCCCAAGTCATGATCATCATCTCTTTCCCTGGCCCGTGCGCCCTTGACTAGAACGTGCTTCTTCCTGGGATCTAGTCCCGCTGGCACGCTCAAAACCTCAGGCTGAGTTAGGTCTGGAAACTCGACCTCTTTCTCGTCGGGAGTCGCCACCTCAGGCGCCGAAGGATGAACTTGAAAAGTATATAATAATTAGTACCATTTCTTATTTATATTGAATACATTAACATTATTTATTTAATCAAACCTATGTGTCAACGGGCGCCTGAGATGGGTCTGTAGGCTCCTGAGATAGGTGTGGTGGTGAATATGATGAGGTAGTCTCCTGGACGAGATGCTGTTCGAAGTCCAAGTAAAGGTTATAAAAATTAAATAAATATTTACCTTATATTGAATAAAATTAGTTTTAAGTAAAAAACTTACATGCGCCTCGGTAGTCTCATGAGAAGACACCTGCGCCTCGGCGGTGATGAGAATGTCACGAATGGGTCGCTCCCCGTGGACCCCCGGCGCCGAATCCTAAAATATCAAAAAAACGAAATAATAAGTAACATACATATTTAAAATAAGTACTTTAAATAATCAAATATATATATTAAATATTGACCTTATATTGAATAAAAGAAATTTTAATAAAAAGCTTACTTGTGGCTCGGTAGTCATATGGAAGACACGTCGGCTTGGCGTACCCATGAGAAAACGCACGAGTGGGTGGCTCGTGGACCGTGGCGCCGAATCCCTAAAATATAAAATATTACTAAATAATGAGTAACATATAAATATTTAAAATAAATAATTTAAATGAACAAATAAGTATTTTAAATACTAACCGGGATCAAAAACTCATCGAAGCCAAGAATCACGGCTCCTCTAAATTCCTTACGAGTCACGCTCGTCACCGCTAATGAAGCGCGTAACGCCGCCCAATCAACGTTATCACGCTCCTCCATGTATGCGTTACGGCTCGGGCGTGATGACGACCCGGTATCTCAAGTAAAAGCGCCGGCGTAAACGCAGTGAGTCCCCGGAGTGAGGGCCACCGGCTGGAAGGGGCGCGGATGGACTAAACCGTGAACGCCCTCTGGAATGGGATCGGCCTCATTTACCAGATGGTGTCCTCCACCACCAGGTCTGTGCGAAAGCACGCGCCCCTACGCGCACGGCGTCCCCCTGGCGCATGGCGACCTGCGCCGACACGGTGCCCCTCCTCCTGGAAGCACCCGGTCCTCCTCGGCTCGCTCGATAGTCGGCTTCGAACATGGGCTCCTCCCTCGCGCCTAATCTCGCCCGGCCTGCCGGATACCATCCTCCGATATCCGTACTATCTCCGCCGCAAGCCCCGCAAGCCCAGGGTAAGGCATATGCTCTAACCCCAAGATGCATAAACGCTGTACGACCACCAGCTGCATTTTTGTTCAACAGAAAAAAAAATTATTTTTTAAAACGTAACAATTAATGCAATTAAATAAATCTAAATACGATAAACTTACCAATGCCTCGTACGCTCTGCGAGTGCCGAGTATCCTACATCTTGGGGACGCGAAAGGTGGGTTGCGATCAATCGGCGTGTGATCGACGATACCGAGACCGCCCCCACCGTAGTCTCTGTGCGGTCCGTATGCTCCAAAGAAAACCAAATAACGTGGTGACAAAGGCACCGATGAGTTCGGGAACAAGATGCCCCGAATATAATAGCGGTACAAACGGGCATGACGATCAACATCGTCCGCGCGGGGTGCTGTCCTCAACCGGATCCGGAGCCCTCCAAATAAGTGCAGAGCATTAATCGAACCCGACTCGTCCCGAAATCGGCCCCGGGCATCGTGCACGAAGTGGGTGAGCTAGTCAACTCGTCGCCCACGTCGACCGAGGAGTAGGCTCGTATCGAGTGTATAGTGGCTGTCTATCTACCCGCAATCCAAAGAGAACCTCCACATCCTGAAGTGTAATCGTGGCCTCACCAGTGCGAAGATGGAAGGTATGTGTCTCTGGCCTCCATCGCCTCAACTATGGCCGTGATGAGCGCCCAATCATGCGCGTACCCCACCAACGGACACGCAACGGTAGATGCCGCCCGAAACAATATCTCCAAGACGCGAGGGGGGGGGGGTGCTCGCGTAAAAGAGTCCAAGCTCTCCAGCCTACGGGGACGGAGCCTAGTAGATATCCCTATAGTACCGACCCATAATAAGTCTGACCTATGATTGTCTTGCAAAGACAATACTGATCTATCAGCGGGTCCCGGGTGAACAGCGGGCCCCGGGTGATCATCGGGCCCCGGAGGAACATTCGGATCCATGAAAGAGTCCGGTCTGTATAAACTAAATTAGTCATTATTCTTGAAATGAAAGATAAATTATATTAACTAATTAATAATTTGTAGGGAATATGTGAATTATGTAGTATTATATCTTGTGAATAATTAACATGGGATATGCGAAGAAATTTAATATGTGCTAGTAAGGACACATATGTGATGGCAAAGACTTTTAATTTAATTACTTTTGAATTATGTGATGGCAAAGACTTGTTAAGTTAATTAGTTTGAGAATCGAAATTGAAATCGAAATTCAGCAGTAATATTTGTTTAGAACTTTACTTTGAATATGTGATATATTTTTAGTTGACCAAATAGCCAACACAACTACGATAAAATTAAACTAAAAGAGTGTATTCGTCGACCACATATTTTCCTACAAACTTTACATTTTTTTTTATTAGCTTATGTATTTATGAAAAGAAGAACTTTAACTATTCTTTTTAAGATAATCTTTTTTTATTTAACATATATATCCACGCTTTTAAAATTATATATATTAACAATTCATAATCATTTACAACTTGTCTGGATGGTTGTTACCTATTGTATTATATTATGTTGTTAGTTTAAATACAATGTTTGCTTTGATTGTTACTTTAATATTATTTTTATGTAACGACGAAAGGTCCTATTTTATGTAACCACTGATTTGGTCCTATACAATACAACACAATACGATAAATGTTAAAACAATACATAACAATCATCCAAACAAAGTGTTAACAACATAATAATTCATTACCAATCAACTTCTTTCAATTCATAAACAATATTTAACAACTAATAAATTCATAATCAATATTTAACAAATAATCAATTAACAAAATAATAATTCATTAAAAATTCATAAATAATTAACAAATTAACAACTCATAAACATATAACAAATTAACAATTCATAAACATTTCACAAATTAACAATTCATAAACATTTAACAAATAATGAATTAAACAAAAAAAAAAAAAAAATCGGAACAGTGGCAAAAGCCAACGCCCCGATCGAATAAGAACAAAAAAAAATATTGATTTTTTTTTTTTTTTTGGAATAGCAAGGATTAAATGTTAAGCATGCTTAGAATATAATGTATATAACAAAATAATAATAAAAGTTCATAGTAGAAAACCTTAATCGAAGATTTTTGTGAGCTTTTTTAATCGAGTTGTACACCGCTTTTTCCCAAAATTCGAACTTAGAATTTTGCTCCTCGACTTGAATATACCGAGAATCTAAACTTTCCGGACGAAATTTAATAGAAAATGACGTTTTTGGATGTGGGGACCACCTCGGTTTTGCCTTTAATGGCATTTTGAAATTTTTTTTAACCACTGGGAGGGACGGTGGTGGAGCCGATGAGTTTTATGTGGAAAGCTATAAATAGAAGTATTTTCTTGCGCTATGGGTCGAGAGAATAAGTGATATAGCGCGGTATTTTCTTGCGCTATAGGTGAGAGAAATAGAATCGCTTATAAGCGCAAGAAAAAATCGCCTTCTAAAGCACTTAACGGAAGCCGTTACGGTTAAGTGCTTTTAACGCAATGATTTTTCTTTCGCGCTAAAGGTACTTTTGTAACATTTTTTTTTTGTTGGGGTATTTTGGTTCAAAATGATTTTTTTGGGGCCATTTTGGTTCCGGACTCAAAAAAGGATGAAGTGACCTTCGGCATCAGCGCTACAAATTGCTTTGTTACCATGTACCAACTACATGAGTTAATGTACCTCATTTTTGGTGTTCACTCTCCTTCCTGAAATTACAGCCTGAAGAGCCATCTAATTGGATTAAATAGAAAGATACATTAGTAAGCTGGTTGTCCCATTATTGTATAAACGTTCAAAATTGTTTGTTGGATTTTTTGGAGTTATCTGATTCCTTTCTGCTTTGGGTTTCCTCAGATGCTTGACTTAATCCAGTTACATTTTGGTGTGAAAAAGGTAAGCCAGACATCAAGATGGCCTTTTTAACTTCAACCTCACAAGCAGATTGCATAATAAACTAACTGGGGATTTATGTGCCATTTATTTGTTTGTGCATCCCATGTGCAAATTATTGAGGTGCACCACTTGCTTATTTTACCTAACAGTGTCAGGGATTGTCGTAGTACTAGTTTTTCCTAAAATAGGGTGACTGGACTTTGAAATTTGTCGGTTTTTCGTGCTCTCTTTTGGTTGGGTCATTCCTCCCTTATCTCCTTTGCCAGGTAAAAGGTGCTTAGTATCACTTGTGTGTGTATCCAAATAGGGATGTCAGGTGAATCAGTTTCAGTATTATGCATATATAGGGGTGTCGAATGAACGATTCGATCTGAATTTGAGCGTGTCAAAATAGACCAAGTTAACAAATTATGTGTTAGAATTGACACCTTTATCCAATTTGATAACAGATGAGTTAGTCTAATTTTTATGGTAGAAGAAGCAGAATCGCGTTTTCGTTCTCTATTAAACTAAAATGAGGAGTTTTAAGGGTTTTTTCGGGCGCTTGGTGCTCTATTCTGGATCTAGATACATTTCTTGCTTTAGGTAAATACCAAATACAGCAAAAAATCGAAAGCGAAAGAGAGGGAAGCCCCTATATAATTAAATGGGTTGGTGGCTTTCTAGGTAAAAGAAAAATTGACAGAAATAAATAAAATAAAATTCGAGGGAGCAACTATTGAAATTTTATCTAGGGGAGATTGGATTAGCAATCTATTGTTATTATACAACTCTCCTTTACATTAACTTAGGTGCATGGTTTAAGTTCTCAATCAAATACCTTTGTCTCCTATTCTTTTCCCTCAGATTAATTCGCGGGTCACCACTTTTCTCTCCAAGAAATGATTTTTTTTTTTTTTTTTTAAAAAAAAACAAATTCATGCATGAAGAGATATAAGCCTTTGGATTTAGAAATTAGACATGTCGGTTTTGACTTAGAGAGTGTTTTGAATGTATATCTAACTTTATGTATGCTCCTCCCATCCACACACCCCCCCGCCCCCTCCCCCCTCCTCCCTTTAATGGGAAGATTGGAGAAACATTAAGTGAAATGGGTACTATGGAATCGAACTCACACTTAGTTTATGTCATGAATTCATCTTGAAATCGAATTCTTTTTTGTTCAATTTAGGTCATCTCCAACCTTGCACCATTTTTAACACCAAATTCTATTTTGGTGTAATATTTGGTGTTTAGGAGCTTCCACCATTTTGGTGTGTGAATAGTATTGCACCAAATTTGGTGTAACACAATTCATCAACACCATTACTATTCATCAATATTTTTTTAATTTATTATATAACACTTTTAATTTAACATACTATAAATTTTAATTTTTTTCATTTAGGCCCCTAATATACCTAATTATTTTTTATGTAATATCTTTATAATATTAATTTTACATCTTAATTTGGACTGTAATTTTTATAAATGAATTTTCGTAGATATTATTTTTATATAAAATTGTAAGTTAATTTTATTGTAAGTTATAATTGTATAAAAAAATATAACCATCACAAAAATGAAAAGTGCAAATATAAAATATAATAAGTTGTTAATTAATAACACAATGTTCAATAACATAATAATTTAGAATTGAAAATACATTAAAATTATACCACAATGTTCAATAACATAATATATTAAAATTATGTTCAATAACATAATAATGTTCAATACATTAAAATTGAAAATACATTAAATAACATAATAATTTAGAAAATTATAACAATAATTTAGTACTCTGGTAGGTCGTTTTCAGATTCACCGATATCATTAAATATTGAGTGTATGGGGCAGAGGATTGTTGTGGTTGTGGCTGTTGAACTTGTTGAAATCACGACGAAACAAGAATCATGTCGAAAAGATGTTGAACGTGCATTCGGAGTTTTGCAATCTCGTTTTGCAATTATTGCAGGGCCATCACGTTTTTGGAGAAAAGAAGTGCTACATGATATATTAACTACATGTATTATACTGCACAACATGATAATCGAGGATGAGTGTGATCTTAATGCACCAATTCAAGATGCTTGGGAAGGTCCAACTCAATAAAGAGAAATGGTAGTAGATGAAAATTATCGATTTGAACAATTTTTAGCTCGACACAAAAAAAATAAGAACAAAGATGCTCATTTTGCACTTCGTAATGCATTAATAGAGCATTTATGGGAGCAACATACTAATTGTGGAAGTTGAACATTTATGTAGAAATTAAAATAAATTTTACCATAATGTAATATTTATTTAATTATATTTTATCAATGATTTCACTTTTATTTGAATTATCCATTAATATGTATAACGTATAATATTTGTTTACAATTTATATTATTTAAAAATTTATGGTATAAAATAATTTTATATAAATGGTTATATAACAAAGGAATATGAATTACATGAGATGAATATATAATAGGGAAAAGGACTTTGTGTGTCCACTCAGCCAAATTAATCCCACATTTAATTACTATTTGGGCTTAATCCCACTAGGTGTCCAGTGGGCCCAAATTAATGCCAAAAAATGGTCGGTCGGCCCAAAATAATGCCAAGGCTGGTCGGCTCAACAACCCAGGCGCTTAAAAAAAAAACTTTTTGTGGTGACTAAGTCGCCACAAAAGGTCACCACTAAAGGGCTGCTACAGCATATATACATACGTTGGATTACATATACACTTTATATACAAGAATTATACGGTTTATATACATATACCGAAATTAATCATAGATTTATTATACATAAATTATACGTTAATTATATATTTATTATACACATATTATGCGTATATATATATATATATATATATATATATATATATATATATATATATATATACAATAGTGATACATATTATATACCACAATGATACGGTTTCTATAATACATTTTTTGTACGTATGGTACACTTTCTATACAAGATTGATACAGTTTATATATACATGCTGGAATTATATATACACTTTCTATACAAAAATGATACATATTATATACAAAAATGATACAATTTTCTATTCTATACAGGACACGATTTGACTTTGTCTTGATACACATTATATACACAAATGATACATATTATATACAAAAATGATACTTACCTTAGTAATTCATATTTTATACAGTTTCTATACATTACAGATAGGTACTGATACATATTTTATACACAAATGACAAATATTATATATAAAAATCGCCTCAAACATTTTTGTATTTGGATTTTTATTTAAAATTTGTCTTATTTAAGCTTTGGCTAATGGATGGAATTAACTTAGTGGGTATAATTTGGGTTTAGAAGGACTTTGGCCACCGGGTGGAATCAGTTTCACCCGCCCGGCCATATATGTCCTTTTCCCTATATAAAAAAGAAAAAAAGAAAGGATTTTTTTATGAACTAAAAAATAAAATTTAAATAAAAGAAAATAATATAATATAGAAGAGAGAGAAGAATATAAAAGGAATATTCTTTTTTGGTGTAAAAAATAGTGTAATGAGTTAGAATTAATTTTCATCATTTTAGTGTAAAAAATGATGTACAAGGTTGGAGATGCCCTTATTCCACTGAGGGAGCAATCCCATTTTCTACCTTGAATTGGTCAAAATATACAGAACTTTCTACTTTCCGTGGAGGATTAGTTCAATTTCAAAGCACCTGATTCTGTCAAATCCGGGATCCCATTAAGTCGTATAGACTTCTAAGTCATATCAAACGTTCTCCTATCTTCTTTTTTTGCCTCTCCTGTTTGAGGTCCATTCACCAAATAAAAAAATTAGGAGTATCACATGGGAAGGGATAGAGAAACTAAAGAGGTAGGTAGGTAGGTAGGTAAGGGTGTTTTAGGACAGCCACACTAGTCTTGTTGTGTATACCTAATTAAGCACATGATATCCACAGCCAGATGAGTTGGCTCTCACCTTATTGTTTCACTATTATTTGCCTACCCTCACCTCACTTCTCTTTCACGATTCATGTCTCCTCTCCAATAATAATAATAATAATAATAATATTATTATTATTATTATCATCCAACCAATCATGCATGTAACTTCATCCACTCTCTTGCCTCGATATTTATGAACACATAAATGTTATTTACTCATTTTCAACACTTTGCAATTCCCATTTGTGAGGAAAGGGAAAGATCAATTTGAGGGAGCACCAACTCACTTTATTACAGTCTCTCTATAAATGAACCTAACTCAACTTACTTTGGTGGAGGGTAGGGTGGGGGAGTTGAGAAAGGACACAAGAAATTAATGCTTGGAAGTTAAATTGTAACTAACGAATTAAATTCGAATTTTATAAGTAGTTATATACATTTAGCGTAATATATTCTTTTTTTACAATATCAGTATAGTTTAATAAATTACTCTTACATATTAATTTCATCAGGTTACTAATTACTTCCTATGCCCCAATTTATGTGGCACCTTTCGAATTTTGAGAGTCAAACGAGTTATTCTTTGACCCTAATTTTAAATTATTAATATTGTCACTTATAATGCTTTTTATATAATTTTCAAATATGTAAATTCTATTTAAAAAACTTACTCTATAGAAGCTTGACACACAAAATCCAAACGCTGCCACATAAATTGGGACGGAAAGAGTAATACTTATAAAAGATAAATACTTATGATTGCCTTGTAAGTAACCTGATAGTATAAAAAAAAAATTACACTATCAATTCATAGAACTTAAACTCATTAAATATTTTATTCTCCTCCAGCCGTGGAAGCTACATAAACTGACGAGTGGTCAATTGAACACCCTTCGTCAGAAAATTATACAATTTATATAGAAAATTATTGCGTATGTAGGTTATAATTCACTTTTATAAATATTTCACTACAAGAAAAAAGATATGCGGCAACAAAATCTTTTTTGTTGACATAGATTGATTATTATTGCAAAAAGTATTTTTGGGAACGAAAAAAAAATTTTGTTGCATGAACTTTTCCCAACGGCTGTTATTGCAACGACATGCAACAACTTTTTTTTTGTTGCCAAAAGTACTTTTTTCAAGAATAATTAATACTATGGCAACAAAATTAAATTGTTTGGCAACAAAAAAGTTCATTTGCCAACAATAAAACTAAGTTGTTGCCAAATATTAAATTTTTTATTGCCATTTATATTTGCTTGTAGTGTTTATTTAATCTTGAACATCCTTAGCCAAATTTCTTATTTGGTCACTATTCTCCTATGCTATTGAAACCAAAGGTTGAGAGATAAAGACCATGTTTGAAATGTCACCACTTTTCAGTAGCAAGTAATGATCTCATGAGAGTCAATCATATATTGTAATTAATTTGTAAGCTTAATTAGGGGTAAGTGTGGGAATAAAATTCAAGACTATTGTCAATATAAAGAGGTAGGGATCGGAGCCCCTTAAATAAATAGAATATGACCAAAAAACCAAAAAAAAAAAAAAAAAAAAAGGAGGTGACATGGGTAGGTAAAAATAGCCACATGGAATTTAGACAAGTGGACATCTCTCTCTTTCTTTCTTTTTCAAGCCATCAAAGCCGAGATAATGGAAAAGGTTTTAGGAACTTTCATTCATAGGCGCAAGTTGTTATCAAAGTTGTTTTCAGAGAGAGACAGAAAAGTTTTGTGGTGGTGGGTGATAAACAAAACAAAAGAAGAAAAATCCAGGTAGGAGGTAAATAATACTTAATCATATATATAGCAAAAATAGAACAACAAAAAGGTGAATAAATGACCCTCCCCCACTATATATTAACCCTACATTAATGTTGCCTAAACTTGAACCACAAGGTTTGGCATAGGAATCTTTTAAACTAGAGTTTAAATTATATCCATGATCAGTGTAATTTTTTTTTTTTTATCGATCATCTGACCACCTTTAACAGGTAATCTATCGTATTTTTAAGATTGCTGATTTCATATTTTAAGGAGACCTGCTTATAAATATCTTTGGATCATAATAGTATAAAATTCTTTACTTGACACAACGTATCTAATTTAGATTCTTTAAATAAAAGAGAAAAGAGAGAAGTGGAAGGTGAACCAAAGCCCATGAGCAACTACCACCATACAGCACAGTCATTTTTTTCTTCTACAAATTTCCTATATGGGCTTTTTCTTTTTATCTGCTATATTACTCTAGCTAGTACATGTCTTCTAGAAACTCTAGCAACATACACACATAATCTCTCTCTCACTTTATTTTGCTTGTATGCTGGAGTACCAATATAGTAATGAACAACAACTCCCCCACCCCAACCATATATTATGATCTTACTCTTACTTGTATTAGCAAAAATCTATAAACTAAAAGCACATCGCACAATTCTTCACCAAATGCTCGCTGCAACTAACTTACCAGATATCATTACTAAATTAAAAATGAAAAGAAAAGGTTTAACTTCTATGCGATGATGGTGTAAAAGAACTTTTATTATAACATTATTTAAATTAGATAGCAATAAGTAACCCTCCATAAAAGTTAGAACTAATTAATAACTGGAAAGTAAGGCAAAATACATGCCACAGCGTAACACGTAAATTTCTCTTTTATGCTATTAAATCAATTAAAAGATAACTGAAGGTAATCGTCCATATATAAAAAACGGGATGAGGGGAAAATAAGGTAAAGCACATTTACAACACGTTAAAAAACATCGACAATTTAAAACAATGAATATGAGTTAAATCCAAGAAAAAATGTTCCATATGCTGTCAACATTTTTTTTTTTTTTGAATTTCCTTGTTAAAAAAACACTTAGCACAAATTGATTGATCATTGATGATATAGTTTCTTTATCCGTGGGTAAAAAGATAAGAATATATCTTGATCGATCACCATAAATCCGATAAGGTTGTTAGTTCAATAATAATTTTACAATATATTATAATATTGGTAGTCTGCAGGAAAGTTATTCTGGTACATGTTGCCCATATGGTTGGGAAGATTTTGGAAGGTTGGGTTTGGTATATGGTTAGCTAAATTATTAATAACAGGTTGTTCAGAGTTTGGACTGAAACGAAAAAGAGAGACAAATTAGTAGGAGTCCATCAGATCACACACTCCCCTTTGTCCTCATTACTAGAATTTAATAACTCATCACTTTATACCTACCTGAAGGTTACCCATAGTTAATGACTTGTCACTTTTACTCCTTTTATCACTGACATAGAGAGTAGTATTTTTTTTATATTATTAGTAAATTTTAGCTTGCGATAGCGGTTAGTTATTACCCCCTCTGTTTATTTTTACTTGTCATTTTTCGCATATCAAAATAAGATAACTTTTTTCTTCCTGTTTTATTCATAGTATTAAATACTTACTTCAAATCATTTTTTCAAATTCAATAAAAATATGCACCAATTAATATGAGTAAATTGATAAATTATGCGCTTCATTTATTATTTATTAAACAGCGTGAAAAGTCCAAAATGGACAAGTAAAAGTGAATGGAGGGAATAGTTTTATTATATTATGATCAATTAATGCTTATCAAGAAAGTTATTTGTGATATGATTGTAGATATCACTGACATCGTCTGTAAATTTTAAATCATTTGATAAATATTTATTTTTTTTAATCCCCGACAATTAAAATGAAGTTTTATACGATCAAAGCAATTTAATCTTCTGTAGGTGAACACTTACTTTAGTTTTCAGATTATAACTTATCCCGCTTATTATAGATAGTAACTGTAAATACTTTTAACATAATCTTTTATATTATATGTGTAAAAATAAATTACACTATTAATGTAAAGTTACATTTCTATGTAACAAAATCGTTTGTCCCGATATTTTTATATTCTTTATAGCGAAATACTGTTACAGAAAACATATAATATAACATATAACATAACAGGAAAGATCAGTTCCACAGAAAATATAATTGTTATAGTAAAATGTTATTATAGAGAATGACAATTATCTGTGTAAAATTACACACATAAATATATGATAATAATGTTGATGCAAATACGGAGTTTTTTTTTTTTTTTTTTTTTTAAAGGAATGCCCATCAGCCACTCCCCACAAACCTGTCTCACCAACTCGCATCTAGAAGCAATTAGTGCACTACGCCCACCCCAGCCCAGCCCACCCCCACCCCCACTCCCCCCACCCCGTCTGAGGTAGTCACTTTTTCTATTGAGTCAAAAGCTTATATAACCCCACTTCAAGTCTTAAAAAGGCAGGCTTTGATTCTCAAGCACCATGTACCAAAGCTAAACTTCCATTATTATTTCCAATATCCCTCTCTATTACTTACTACTAAACCATACTGCACACTTCAAATAAACAAAGGCAAAAGTTTAAGGTATAGTTTCTTCATAAAGTTGGCTCAATGGGAAGGTCACCTTGTTGTGAGAAAGCTCATACAAACAAAGGAGCATGGACTAAAGAAGAAGATGAAAGACTTATTTCTTACATTAGAGCTCATGGTGAAGGTTGTTGGAGATCTCTTCCTAAAGCTGCTGGACTTCTCCGATGTGGCAAAAGTTGTCGTCTCCGATGGATTAATTACTTGAGACCTGATCTTAAACGTGGTAACTTTACTGAAGAAGAAGATGAACTTATTATCAAACTCCATAGCCTCCTTGGAAACAAGTACGTTTAATGTTTCATCATAATTTCTTTCCATATTTGTTAAATTTTGAACTTAACACTGTACATCAGAGATAGATTCAAAATTTAAACTTGACGACTTTTAATATTGAGGTTCTGATTGCAAAATCCACTATACTTTTGGAATTATGAATTTAAAATTTAAAATAGTTTTTGAACTTTTAGTATTAGATAAGAAAGTTACGCGGTTCAATATGCTATTTGAGCAGGCGAGAAATCTTGGCCTCAGGATAAATGGAACATAGTACTAAATATTTTTTATTCGTGTATGATAGGTGGTCGCTTATAGCTGGAAGATTACCAGGAAGAACAGATAACGAGATAAAGAATTATTGGAACACACATATAAGAAGGAAGCTTTTGAGTCGAGGTATTGATCCAACGACACATCGGCCTATCAACGAGCCTACTAGTACACAAAAAGTGACGACCATTTCTTTTGCTGCTGATGATCATCAAGATCAGAAGATTAATATCAAAGCCGAATTTGTTGAAGTGAGCAAAGAAGATAATGAAATTCAAGAAAAGTGTCTTCCTGACTTGAATCTTGAACTCAAAATTAGTCCTCCTCATCATCATCATCATCAAGAAAACCAACAACTGGATCATCATCAAAGATCAAACTCTTTATGTTTTACATGTAGTTTGGGGATACAAAACAGTAAAGATTGCAGTTGCAGTAAAACTAATGGAAATGGATGCAGCAATAATATTGTAAGCATGAACATTGTATCAGGTTACGACTTTTTAGGGTTGAAGACTAATGGTCTTTTGGACTATAGAACTTTGGAAACAAAGTGATCAGTTCTGGATTATCATCTTATTTGCTGTATATGTAGAAAAAAAGTATAAGAATGTCAAGAGAAGCGAAAGAGAGAGGTCTATATAAGTTGAGAATATTATTCTTCTAGCTAGTTTCTCTTGGTTGTAAAATTCACACTATATTTACATTTAGTTCAAAGTAGTAAAATTAGAGTACGTACCTATGTTCTATGAATATTAGATGGACGAGTACTTTCCTTGCTTACTCATTTTGTAGTCATTGCATTTGTTTCCTTCTTTTGTTAATGATTTCTTCTTCCTCAGAGAAGCAAAGATCAGTGAGCTGCTTTTAATTTTTTTTCAGTGTAGTAGTGATTACTCCCTCCGACCCAAAATGAGCATCGAGTTTAAAAAACTAAAAGTTAATATCATGTAAATTAAATATATGCAAAGTGTAACTTCTCTTTTAAATGAGTGGTAGTGAGTGTTTCACATGTCATTTCATTTTCTAGCTAGCTATTTATAGAAGAATGTTTTTTTATCAAGTGAGTCCCAACAAGAATCCTTAAGCGTAAACGGGTCAAATTGTTTCTTGAACTTCGCAAATTTATCCAAATTTGACCTCTTTTAATAGCCGAGGTCATATCTACCATTGTTGTGCTAGATTTTCCCTTATTGACAAAAGTTCTCCAACACATTGGCCTTTAATTAAAAGCTAAGTGTCAATTGTTTCCTTCAATTATGGGAAATGACCCAAATTTGCCTTTGAATTTTCAAAAACAGGGTCACTGTTCCGGCAGTGACACTACCGTCTTCTTCAACACTCGGAATTTCCAACAGCCAGGTATATATCTATCCCAAGCTCAAATTAACCACACTTAACTGCCAAATCAATCCAAATAGAATTCAAACAATGATTAATTGCACTAACAAATTGAATTTCCACATATCTCGGAATTCCATCGACACAACTTCATCACCAATCTTTCTTAAATCATAAATAACGATGCAAAACTCCACATCAATCCTCTAAAGCTAAAATAAACCAGGTTCACACAATATTGATATTGTGACCGTCAAGGTGCCTATATGTCACGACCCAAATTACAATCGCGCGGGCACCTACCATTCCCACCTCGTTAGGCGAACCCTCAATCCAAAATAACACATTTTCTAAGTAAAGAACAATTTCATTTCCATCAACATATAAAAAAAAAAAAATTATCAGCGGAAATTGAATCATTATATTAACCCAAATTGCGGAAGTGGTTACAACAGATAAATAATTACAAGGACTCATTTCTATTCCCACGACCTGGTCTAGACTAGTACAAGAGCGACTAATGTAAATCCAGAATGCAACAATTACTCTAAGACCCAACCTCCATCCCTAAATGAAGTGGGTGGAGGTCTTCAAGATAGGCACCGTGCATCTTCCGAACGTATCAACAATCAATCAACTGAAACACCCCAAGAGGTGTAGCAAGATTAGTATCAGTACAATCAATATGTATTGAGTAAGCATCATAGGCCGACAATGGTTAGAGGCACATATCAGTAAAAGAGTTCACAATAAGCATGATAAGTAGACTAGATCAACGACATACATTAACTACCACTTGTCCTATCATCAAGATTCTTATATCAATTAACTCTTATCCAATAGACAATAGGCAGTTCCACACAAGTTTCGCAAGTCAAATATCATCACGCTATTCAATCTTAGTATAGAAGCCAACTCGCCTATATGATAATGATTGTTCACCTAATCTTTCAGAAAACCCAACATGTACAACTAGAACAAGGAACAGTCAACAAGGATAATTCAACATCATGGCCTATGGTTTAGCAACTAAGCCCAATCGTGTCAAGTCTCAAAATATCCAATCTGAAATCAGACAACACGAGTAATTATCAGATCATCACAATATAAGCCGGAATGCAATGCAATGCAAGGGTGTATGAATGCAGATGCAATGCAATGTTGTGTACACATGTACTCCGGACGGAAGTATAGACGTCCCGGTAGCACAACCTATGGGGGACCCGCGAAGTCTATGTACTCACTTAATCCACGATTTCGGGAAAACCATCGGATATCGGACTCTCACATCACTCCACACAATCCACGATTCCGGGACAACCATCGGATATTGGACTTCTCATATCACTCTCATGCAAACTGAGCCTAGCTCATCACAGTGTTTCCTCAAGTATAATAATGTATCAACAGTATATCATGAGTGATGAGAATGCATGCAATGTATGATTCAACATCAATAATCAGATCAATATCACAAGTTTGGACCAAACGGGGGTACGCCAACCAAATCATGAAAGACTATACAAGTCATATAGAATACTATCTTCGTATCAACGTTAACAAGTGAGGTACCACAATATCATGAACAAGATATCTCAATAGGCTCCGATAATCAACACGGACTAGTCACCTACAATATCACCTCGCTTCGTTTACTGCCTATCAATATTAACATTTAATAATTCTACTTTCTACTTATAAGACATCACTAATACCCGACTTCTAGAATTCAATTCACGATCTTTGGTACATTTTATCCGTTTCAATATCAAATAAGATCCACTATGAATAGCATAGAACAAAATATTCGCATCTCATGGAAATTCTCACCAAGGGACATGGTAAACTAAGTATCGAACAACTAACTTCCAAGTCACAAGAAGTCCACCAATTTTTCAAGTAAACCAACACATGAACCTAAGAAGTCTACATGCCACAAGCCCGAACACACAAATCGCACAACAGCACCACCCAAAGAATCCATCCCAACTCCAATCCTATACATACATTCTCCATTTCACTCTAGTACATGAATATGTAAATCTAACCAGAGTCTACCGAAAGGAAGCCGTAACCTACCTCGAGGCCGAGCGGGTGCCACGAACATCCGTAGATCTTCAATTCGTTCATCACATCGTAATCCGTACGAAGGAATTTGAAACCATCATGAGACTCAAAAATAGGAATCACCATTAGAACATTTATAAAGGGTCCGGATTGATAGGGAAAGTTTGGGAATTTAGACATCTTCTAGATTTTCTAGGCCTTTATCACTAAATGAACTCTCTTTCCATCATCATAAAGCTAAGAGATTTATTAACCTCCATTCATGAATAAAATCAACCGCTTAAGCTACTAGCTAAGTAAAGTCACCATTTTTAACTCTATTCCTTGGAAAGCCATTTTCAAGATTCAAGGAAGAAACCCATTTACAAATTTGAGAAGAAGAAGAGAATCTAAGTTGGTGACCACCCAAGGGTGAAGAAATGAGGGATTTAGCCAACATAATCCCTATTAAGAACTTGCTAACCATTTGACCTTCTAAGTCTAGGAATTGGTGATACCCATTTTGTTAGCTCTCTAGGTGAGGACCATAGGAACAATTTACTATGTGAAAGGAGGGATTAGAAGAGGTTAGGAGGATTTCCATTCCCAAGAAAATCTAAATTTGAACTCCAAAAAGGTTTGAGGGGCGGCTGGACTTTAGGGTTTTTAGAGAAATGGGGTCAATTCCCGAAATGAACTCTTAAATAGGAAAAATCACTGTGCGTCACCACTTTAGCGATATGGGGACCGCTTCGACGGTGCCGCTAAGACAGCTAAGGAACCGCTGTGGCGGTCCACTGGCCAAACCACCTAGCCGCTTCGGCGGTAAGTCCACCGCTACAGCGCCACCGTTGTAGCGACATACTAGCCGCTGCGGCGGTCCAACTGGGCCTGGTGACCCAAATTTCAAAACTCTCACGCGACGTGCACAACGGGTTCGATCAACTTAGCGATTTCCAGAAGTATTACTGAACGAAGACATTTTTAAGGAGTCGAAGTTGCGGGTTTTCTCGAGATTCACAGTAACGACGAAATGGGTCGTTACACTATAGTGGTTGCGAACTGGTGGTCTTCTACCGAAGTTGAGATGTTGATTGGTAAAAATGATAAAGATGAAGGTGTTAGAGAGGTCACCTAAATGACCGATGATTTTTTTTTTTTTGTCGAATTTTTGTGTATTATTTTTGTGAGTATCGTGGAAGTGAGAGGCATTAATGGTGGAGTAACGATGGTCTTCAAGTGATTTTGAGAGTGGAGAGAATCAACTCTTATTGGTGGTGATTGATTTAGAAGCATGAGAAATGTCGACCGAGAAAAATGGTGATCAAATTTGGAAAAAATTTCAAAGTTTAGGGGTAAATCTAAACCATTTCGCATAGTTCAAGGGCAACGCCCTTTTCCCCGGTGAAAATAACTCACGTGTTGAAAAACTTATGTTGTTAGTCAATAAAGGAAAGTCTAACCTAATTTTGTAGCGGCAAGGGTGGATCTGACCCAATTATTAATAGAGCGTAAATTTGGTCTTTTTCACAAAGTTTAGAGGTAAATTTGAATTTTAAAAAAAAAGTGTTGGAACAAACTAAAAAGAAAAATATGTCGCATACAATGCAATATTTTATTTGTGTCGTAATAAATGTTATTTCTCTCAATTTTCCCGGTATGTTATCTGACATTGTTAACATAGTTTTTATATTAAGTAACAGTAAAATAGATAATCTGTTGGAAGTTGCGTTCTTTTTCGTCTTTAAAACATCTTCTTTCTTTCTCTCTCTGTATATTTATTTTGGTTTGTAAATCTTGATAACATTAACATTAACATAAGGTTTTTCTTCGTCCTTATCTTATGTGGCCCATAGGGATAAATATTGGATATATGTATAATGTAATAATGTATTCTGCATGTGCGCAGGTCGATTCATGTGACACATGCAGAATTTTGTTCATTACTTTTTTTTCTTTTTTTTTCTACATGTAGATTCTTTTATTCTTTGTTCTTTTTCAGAAGAGATTTATATTGTTAGTTGTGTGTCTCTATGTGGGGATGGGGGGTTGGTTATGTTGGGGGAAACTGGATAAGCAGCGAAAGGATGAGAAGAAAAGAAGATGGCAAGAAGTTGGTAACCTATCTCCTCTATTATTACGTACATAACTAATATAAAAATATTTTTCTTATATTCACTGAAAGTATAATAAAATTATATATGATCATACAATTTAATTTGTTGTAAATAGTTATTTACTCTCTTATTTTGAATTTACTATGACCTCTACTAATTATAAAGAATTTTTAAAAGTAATTTAATAATATAAAGTTTTTATAGTGTCATATAAAATGCGTGAATAAGCTAACAACTGTCCATAACTCCACCAACCTAACAATTATTATCCTCGCCGTGATCTATCTAACTAACCTGCCATTCTCTCTGGGCTCTAGTCCCCAAACTTATATTCAGATGCGATTCAGAATTTAAAGTTTATGAATTTTTACAATAATTTCAAATTAATATATAATAATAATTAAATTTATATTAAAATATTTATAGATATTTATGAATTTTATTATATATATATATAAGATATGTATAAAAATTATTGAGTTCACATGAATCCTTAAATCCTACCTTATATCCGTCAATGCTTACATTTCTTTTCACTACCAAAAATTTGTGGGATATTTCTTCTCTTTGTTTGTCAAGATGTTTTTGCACATTATCAATAATAGATTATGATTATATCACCTCTAATGTACTTTTTGTGTATCTAAATTGCTTTTCAAATAATTAGGACAGCTTCCATCACCAAGGGTAAATTGGGACGTACGCTAGATATCTTTTTCATTTTTAGTTAGACTTATCAGGTTAGAACTTTGGGAATCAAGAATTTCTTGATAGGTAACATTTTAACCCTTCGTCTGCCTATCCAATGCAAATGCTCCATGAACTTGGTTCTAAATTATCTTCTTATAATTATAGATACATAGCAAAAAAGAAGTATTTCATCATCGACATAATTGATCTAGTAGCTTTTGGATTTTCTGCTTCAAGTCTCATTGTGTTGATTATGATACTGTTAACTATATGTCACATGCATATTATAAGCTAATGAGATTTTGTGATTAATTATTTTATTAATAGAAACAGCAAAGCTTACTTTTCAAACCTAACATACATCAAAAGCAGTATTAAATTGACTTGTACTGATAGACTCCTATTATTTTGAAATGAAAATTTAAAAACTATTATCACGAAAAGTTCTAAGTTATAATCATAGAGAAAATTATATCAACGTTCTCAGCTTTATATTTCAATAATACAGATCAAACATAACATGTATGCCTGTTAAAATTTGTAGAACATTTTCTGCATTTTTTTTTACACTGGTTCTTTTAATAATTAAAGGATCAAAAGCGGCAGTCGGTCTATGTTGAACTGAATTAAAATTTCCGCTGAATGGACTTCAGTGCTTTTGGTTGTTTGACTATTCATTTGTCTAACTTTCAAAATGCATTTTTTTTTTCCAGTATAATCGTCTAGTATTCATTGACTCAAAAAATTTGAATTTGGATCTGCCCAGTTCATAAAGGAAAGTAAAACGCTCCCTATTGAAAGATTTTTTATTTATAAGACTTTAATAAGAGACATCTATTTAAACGTAGAGAGATTCTAACCATTTTCACTTTATCCTTGTTGGTTATATTGTCCAAATTGCTAATTCCCCATTTACTACTACTACTACTAGTAGTCTACTACATAAACCTTCCATGCATGTTAGAATGTTGGGTTGGACCTAATTCCATGGTCTTCTGAAATTATATTTATAACACATATTCGTCGTTTCTTCAAAGCATATTAGGTATCTTGATACGTCCACTTATTAATTACTAATTGGTTGAAATGTTCCATACCAAGAAAAACCTTCTCAAAACGCAATCTAAAAGCATGTGTGACTTATCCAATCAGAAAGACGTATCACATAATATCATATTCATATTCCTCTAAGGAAAAAAAAAAAAATGAATGGCCCTTCGCAAAACGAAAAGGGCTAACTTTTCAACCTTTATTCCCATCTGCTTTTGCTTTTTTCGTTTGTGTTTTTTTAATGTGTTAGGTAGAGACATTAGAAGCTTCCATAAGATATTTTTATTCATTTTTCACATTACTCATGCTAGTACTACTTACTACTACCAATATAATTATTGCATCTTTCTCCATGAATGGACTCATAATTTAATACTCCTCCGTCTCATATTACTTATCCACTTTTCACTTTACGCGCCCTTTAAGAAATCATAAATAAAAGTGTGTTTTTACAACATTAACCTTATCTCTCTCTAATAAATTATATTCTAATCAATATTGATACTTTAAAAAACAATTAATGTTATGGTCAAAATAGGAAAACTTTAATTAATTCTATCTTGATTTTGTAAATGTATAAATATTTTAGGACAAATATTTTTAGTAATGTGACCAACTAATATGAGACGGACGACTTCCCAACATCATATGTGGACCCCTATACCAATTAATCCTCATCTTATTATGTTTTCAATATAATTTGTCTTGAAGCATCCTCCTCCCTGACACAGTTCTATTTTTGAAATTTTGAGACATAAATCCTGTCTATCATCATTAAATAAAATATAAGTCCATTAAAATTTTATCAAGAAATTACTGGTGTAGAAGCTTCATGTTTAGTGCAGAGTAGAAATTACATCTGAATTAATGTAAAGCTTAAGAGATTTCAATTGTTACTCAAACCATACGCACTACAGGTACGTACCTAAATTTTGACCTTCACCTTCTCATGCTAACATTTTTTTCGTATTCGTCCGTACTGGTAAATCACATAACTATACACAATGAAATGAAATTGGCTATTCTTTCTAGTAATTTTCTATACCATATCGCGGCCCGTACTGAAATTTTATCGATTACTTTCTCTCTGACAAAATTTTCTTTTCTCGAAGGTTTTTTTTTTTTTCGATGTCATATATCGTGGCTGGTATTGAAATTTATCAGTTACCTTCTCTCTGACACATTTTTTTCTCAAATTCTTTTTTTTCCATTTAAGGTATTCGAAATTCAAGCGACCGACTACTCGTAATTTTTACTTCATAGGACCCATTAAAAAAGAAAGTGCTCATTAATATAGATTTTTTCATTTATAAGACTTTAAACCGATAGGATGAAAGGGTCTCATCCATGTCACAGTACTTCTTAATTGTCAAAGTCTACCTTGCCCCTGCAGTTAATATAAGCGTATATTCACCCGTCAAATAGTGATGAAAATTGTCATATCTAAAGCTAAGTAGGATTGGTTTGTTGATTGAGATTGGAGGATATTTATAGCTGGAATGCACGATTTTGGAAACTAGCCTTTATTCTACCTCCTGAGATGACATAGGTAACATCTATATTTCGTTAAGGACAAAAATTTTCTCGCCATATGGTCCAGGCAATAGTTACAGCGTATTTTCTCGACATTTTCATATTTTTTTGAATCCCGTTATCAGATTTTTATCTCATTCACTTATAAAGTAACTATGTGCAAGGGATCGATTTCCTTCAAACAGTTAGGGCTGGAAGACGAAACCATATCCAAAAAGAAGGTCAACCTTGTAAAAGTAGCAAACAAGATAATAATTCGTTAGACCCATAAGGATTAGTTTAAAACATGATTAACGTTATAATTCACCTAACCATTGAAAAGGCTAATGGATCTGGATAGAGTTGCTTCTTAATTTTGTCTATTAGCAAACCTGGACTATACCATTAGTAAAGAATCACTTTGTGATTTTACTATACTTTTAACTTTTAAGATGAAATTTCATTTATCCATATCCATACACGTATTTTAACTTTTTCTTTATTATTTCTGCCATAGGCGATGCATTTTTTTGGTAGTCAACAAATGATAATCTTCCAAACGCTTTTACTTGTTTCGTATTTATCTTAGGAAAGAAGTACTTTTGGTATTAAAACAAAATAACTAGACGCTTTCTTTAGAACAAAAAAAAGATTATTTTTTGTTTTCTTTTTGTGTGTTCGGTTACGTTTATTGACTAGTAGATGACTCAATCTAGAAATGGATGACATGTCCCACTAATATGTGGTGATAATAATATATTGGAAGTAGGTCAGTTCTATGGAGGAAAGATAAAGAGCTAATTTAAAATTTAGTGACGGAGAAGAAGAAAAAATAACAACAACAATATATATCTATGGTGTGTGAAATATAAAGTTGTTGCATTATTGGTTGGATTCTAGATTTTTTATTTCTTAATTTCTCTCTTTGAGTCAAACTACATAAGTTTGTAGATGTAAGTTGAGCGACACGTATTTAAGATCCTTCCTTAACATCTTTTTTCTATGTATCAATTCAATCGGTTGAAAATAATGTCAAAATAGTACAATCAGCACCACCTACTTCTTTTTTTTTTTTTTCCCTCTACCTTCTTCCTTCTAGAAAGACATTTTGACAAGGATTTTAGTTTGGTGGTGGCAAAATGATGCTTTTCACTTGCCAAGTGTGGTTGCTTACTCAAGAAAGAAGGGTCCCATTGTCTTCTTTTTGTTTGTCTTGATATTTTTTTGGGGCGGGGGGGGGGGGGGGGGGGATAAATCATTCTAGATTCTTTACCAATATTATTATTTAAGCTTATTTTTGTTTCTATATAGGTATTACTACTCCCTCTATTTCAATTTATATAAATCTATTTCCTTTTTAATTCATATCAAAATGAATGATCTTTTTCTTAATTTGAAAACAAATTCACTTTATAAAATGATTCTATTACACAAATATTCAAAACTTATTTTGAATCACAAGTTTCAAAAGTCTTCACTCTTTCTTAAATGTCGTGCCCAATCAAATGGGTTCACATAAATTGAAACGGAGGGAGTATTATTTACAGGACTGAGGGGTCGTTTGGTGCATGGGATAAACTGGGATATCACAGCATTAATTTTTTGTCATGTTTGGTAGAAAGTATAAATTTATCCTGAGATAAATTTATACCTTGTACCAAACAAGGTATAAAATGCATCTCAACTTAAAAGATGGGATATCCCTTCTTATCCCACTTATCTTGGGATTATTTTATACCATCTTTTAGATGGTATAAAATAATTTCATAAGATGGGATAAATTAATCCCAAAATTATAATTTCGGAATAATTTTAATTTCGAGATAATTTTGGCTACCTATCAAACGACCCTGATAGTCCTAGGTGATTAAGAACAAGTAAGTACCTTCTGCCACTTAAATACTGCTGAATTGCTGATTGGACTTTTGGTTAAATAATGGCTAATTAATTGTTTAATAACCAAACAAATATACAGATCATTTTCTGGAGAACTTCCTGAGCTGTCTTATCGATCTATCATGTACCCTGTGCTTAGAACCAAGGGATAATTAATAATCATCAGAGTCGGAATCAATCAATTACGCACCTTTAAAGCAGAAGCAACAACTTCTAATTGTCTCAGCAATGAAGCTTCAGTGAGTAGCTTGTTAATTATCAAAAGGATATTAAGGAGCATCTGGATATCATTTTCTTCAACCCGCAAATTCTGCCATGCAAAACTAATGACGATTTACTAGCAGAGTAAATCCCATTTATCCCTTTAACCTTTTGGGCTTGAAAAACAATACTCCCCTTATTTTTTTGAATGGGTTAATATACCCCTTGTTCGTAAATTGACGGCCAAAATTGAATTAATCGTTGCATGTAATTTTAAAATGTAAAGAATAACCTTCAACTACGACAAATTATTATATATGTTTTAAAAAATATTGAAAAGAATAACTAAAACTACCCAATGTATTGTATAGGAATGAGTAATTTCATTTACCTAGGTAAAGAAATACTATTACGATGCATTCATCTTTTGCATAAACTAAAAATATTAATATTTTCAGGCGATTTCAAAATTTTGAAATAATATATTACCAATAAATTATATTATCATTCGAAATTATTATATTTTATATTTTCAAAATAACTACCAATAAAATATTTTTTAAAAACAATTACACCTTTAAATATATAAAATTGATATGAAAATAGAATAAATGTGTTACAAAGAATTGATTAGGTGAAGTAAAATTTCAGCACTGGCAATAATACGAGTAACAAGATGAATTAAAATAAATTTGAAGCTCAACAAAAATAAAGATATCAAGTATTTAATATAACGGGTTCAATATAACGGATGACGATCTTCCCATAAGGCCATATCGCACTATAATGCAAAATGCGTTGCCTGCTATTTGGAAGTTTAATGGAGGATTGGTTGGTCAAAAATAAAAAAGAGATCTTTTTTCAAATTTTGGTGGAAAGCCAAAAATGCTAACTAGGACGACGTAATCAACGTCGATTATGCCCTAAAGAGGATCGTAGTGTTGGATTGCAAAAAAGGTGAGAGAACATATAACTAAGGTGAAAATATATTCATTGAATTTTAAAATTAAATACTTAGACGGTGAAAATATATTCATTGAGTTTTAAAGTTAAATACTTTATATTATGGAAATTCTACATAAATATAATAGGTAATCGCTATTTCTTTAAAATATTTAAAATCCTTATCTAATAAAAATACTTACGGACAGTGGCGGATCCAGGATTTCACTCAGGGGATTCAGAAAAAACTACAAAAGTTAAATATAAAAAATAATGTTGTTACTAGGAATTGAACCTAGAACGCTATAGACAATTAATTTTGAACACCCTGGACTACTTGAGCTAACATTTTGCATTTATTCAGGGTATTCAAAAGTTAATATATGTACATAAACACAGAAAATCTACACTATATATATAATGTAATTTTTTGCCGAAGGTGTTCGGGTGAACACCCTCGGCACCCTCTAAATCTGCCCCTGCTTACAGAAAGGAACGTTCATCTAACTATGTAAATTTCAGATAATTTGAAGCGACACAATACACGGGTCAATGAAAATAAGAATGAGAAATTCTCACATATTCAAATATTGTATTATAGAAAAAATACATATAGCTTACATGTTTAAACTTAAAGTGCAAGAGATTGTTTCTAATAATTGTTATATCATTAGGTAATATGTCATTCACTATTTAAGAGGTTTAAAGGATGCATGTTGTTTATTATTTTCTTTAATCAAAGCAGCTTTGTGTTAAATTTTTTAATAAAAATGTTATCCTCTTAAATTTCATAAAGATTAGACACATATAAACTTACTTATACTTTAGCTAGTCTTTGACTAATTATAATTTAAATTTACTATGTTATGAATATACTCATACTTTTTTGAAATTAAAAGACTTTATATGAATATATAGGAAAAAATGCAAAAACATGAAATATCTATGCGGTAATGTGTGTATATCACCCACTTAACACATTTGAGTGTGACTTTTCAGAGGGTATATATTCCGTTTTGAAAAAATTTGGGGATTAGATAGGACTCCCATAAAGATTCCAAGAATAAGTATGTAATTGGAAATTCGAGATAATTTTTGAAGGTTTTTATTCCTTTTCTCGAATAATAAATGTAATGGTGCTCTATATGTTGATCGACTTATACTTATTTTGATTTAGCTTTAGTCTACTACCAAAGGGCTCAAAAAAAAAAAAAAAAACAGAACCTTATTTGGAGGCCTAAAGCTTTTTAGGGAAAAAAAAAAAAAAAAAAACATAAAGTAACCTTATTCATGCTTTAAGTAACCTTTTCTGAGTAATTGTCTTTCTTTTTATTTATAAAGATCATAATAATTTCCTCCCGTCCAGTATTTCATTTTTCAAGAGGATATTTTAGCCCTTTTTGTCATTTTTGACCCTTTTCCCTTCTTTTTATTTATAAAGATCATATACTCCCTCCCGTCCATTTTAGTTGTCGTGCTTATTAAAAATTATTGGTCCAAAAATAATTGTCATTTTCAAAAATCTAGATATAGTTAATTATTTATTTTCATCTTTATTCTTACTCAATGGGCAGCTCGGCTGGTAAAAAAGCAGATGGTACCGAAGAGGGAGGCTCTTAGACGCTACTAATGCAATAACTAGTCTAATCTCTTTTCTCTATGTGAACTTTTTCTTATGTAAACCCGGTGTGTTATCTAAGTCCCTTATATCTATACCTTCGTCATTAAAGAGATGGGGCCTCCACTTAATATCATCAACGAGTTTATATATGAAAATCTAATTGACGACGGTCCCTCCTCCTTTTTGGGTTGGTAGTAATGGAATGCTTTCATTATCTAGAATAAATATGGAGAGAGACTAATACGGTAACAAAGAGAATATTATTTAATTTAGATCAAAGAGTAATTACGGATAATTTAGTCAAATTACCTTTTTAGTTAGTATTTTGTTAAGGGATGTGCAAATATAAACATGACAAGTAAAATAGATCAGAAGAAGTACTGTAGGGATCTAGTAGCTCAGTTGGTTGGCTACCTAAACTTTTACCTTGTTGGAAGGATTTGAATCCCCTCCCCATTTCCCCTTCTCCTACCCCCTATTCCCATGTAGTTAAAAGAAAAAAAAAATCAGAGGGAGTACTTGTTTACCATGAATGCTCAATATTTTTTAAGGAAAATTTTATACCATTAAACTAACCTATTACTATTAATTAGCAATTTGGGGGCCTAAAGCCATTGCTTCATTGGCTTGGGCCTTGAGCCGGCACTGTATACTATGTTCAAGGGCCTTGCAGCTATATATACGTATTGCTAAGATCAAATAAGTTAAACATGTTGCACAACCCATGACGGGCGTTCCCTTCAAAATTAGCCGGAATTAATTTTGAAAAATATTGAGTGCATATGTGCGTGTGGTAAGTAATTTATCCAAATAATCTTATTTTAGTGGATGTCATTTTTCCCGTGACGCACTAAATGCAAGGTGTGTTGCATACCATTTGGAAGCTGTGACTTTTATGTCAATGGAAGAATACTTGGTCAAAGATAAAAGAGAGACAAAATTTGGTGGAAAACTAAAAGTGCTAACTAAGCCGACGTAATCAACGTCGATTTTGCCCTAAAGTAGCATCACAGTGTTGCCAAAAAAAGTGGGAAGACTGATAATTTTTCCAAGGGGAATTAGCCACGGAAAATTTCTGTAAGTATAATTATGATTATATTGGCTTGTTTAAATTATCCTTTGAAAAGATGGCATCCATCTTGGACCCGCAATTACTGTGTAACAAATTTTCGAGAAAATATGACGTTTAATAGCAACAGATAGCCATGAGTTATGACCGATCCACATGTATTTCTTGAGTCACATTTAATATCCTTGACTATATAAAGACTAAATGATTCTACTTAATATAACTTGGCCACCTTATTAGTTACGCCCCCCCCCCCCCACAAACCCACGCCCCCACCCCCAAAGAAGAAAAAAAAAGAAAAAAAAAAGGAAGGAAAATCTCCGTGCAAGACTTAGAAATGTATGGCTTGTACTTATTTGACTTGTGGTCCATTTGGTCAGAACGAGTGAGCTAGTCATGCATTTTTGATTTTGCAAATGTTTGAAAATTTAAAAGGCTCCATAGTAGTTGGAATAGTAAGGAGACCATGCGTGATGGTTGGTACCACCTAAAATTTGAACTGTTTAGTAATGCACATGCAAATTCGTATACTAAATCTAACGTTAGAATTCAGAGTCAATTAGTTGATCAAACTCGTGTTGGAACTGGAATTGATGTGTGTTAGGTTGCAGATCAATATTATACGTGTAAGATACGTGTATTAAGATTGGCATTAATAAACCACACCACTTCTAATTCATTGTTAAGGACCACCGCCTGCATGGCCGGCATTACTGCACCCATTACTTTCAGCTCGAATAAGTTATATGCGTACATTGAATTTGTATAAATTGTGAGTAATGATTATAGTGTTATTTCGTACTCCTGACAAGTGCAGCAAGTGAAGGAATTAAAGTAGTTTGGTAGGAATTGACTGGGCAATTATAGGGAAAAGTATTAGCTGTACTATTTTGAGTGTAATGCCATGGTTGGTTCTAGTTTCCTTCTGTTTTGAAATATATGCCTTCATATGCTTTTCTTCCAATTTGTTGGTCAATTCTTCTCTTCAATTCTTTTGGAAGCCTTTCCCAAACAACAAAATAAAATGATGGAAACATAACACTATCTGTGGTGTGCTGATGAGTTTTTTTATTACCTTGGGGCTAAATATTGTATTATTATCTTGTTAATATACAAAATCGTTGACTAATTAAGTACGTTGAAAATCATGTAGACATATGCATGTTAAAAATTCAATTGCACAAATAATGAGACGCTAGTGATGGTTGCAGGTTGTCACATCCGGCCATCGTTCAACAGTTGAACATTTTAGCTTTTGTACCGTTGAATTTTGAGTAACAATATGTATCAACTATTTATCAGCAGCCTTCCATGTTTGAATATATTCTTATTTTGGAACATCAAAAATACTACGTAGATCTTATCTATTCTTGACACGATTCAAATTTCTTACCTACTAGTTGAAAGTAAGACTAACTTACCAATTCAAGGATTTCATCTTTACACAGTAACGTGACATTGAGGAAATTATCCATGAGTGAGATAGGTCAACATATGCAATAAGGAAATACTCACTCCATTTCAATTTAAGTTATATACTAATTATTGACTAGTCCAATAATTTTTGTATCAGAAAGTGATGACAGGATATTAGGTTTGATAAGGAGACTTTTTGGATAATTTACTTCTCCGATGTTAGGATCAGAAAAATAAGTTGATTAGCCACGAAACTTAAAACAATAACGAAGATTTTTCCATTTTGTTTCTTAAACTAAATGTATGTAATGTACATTTTCTTTGAATCTTGTGGCCGATCCTAAACATTCACGTAGAATATTGAAATTAGAGAGTAATTATCAAATATAGAAATAGACGTTTTTTTAAACATATTAAAAAGCAAAGTAAGACACTTAGATTGAAATGAAGGGAATGAAAATTAACAAGGCAAATAGCAACGAGAAAAAAAAAATTAATCTAAAATGTCAACCTCCATCATTCGACAGCAGATGTAACTAAGATTCAAGCGCGCATAAGTCAATTTTAAAAATAATAATAATAATGCTATCAATAACCCGCACTACGAATTTGAAGATTATAAATCCAAAAGTCATTGCAATGCCTCTTTTCCATTGAATATGAATCCAAAATTTGCCCACGGTGCAATAAATCAATCAGCTGTCTTAATCCAAGTCCAATCAGAAATCAGAATAAATTGTACGAATTCTCTATATTTGAGCCACTCTTAGAGCTCGTTTGGATTGGCTTATAAGTTGCTATTTTCAGCTTTTTTGAATGTTTAACTGGCCAGCTTAAAAAATAAAATAAAATTTTAAATTTTGTGATCTAAAATAAGGCAAAAATATTTGTGTGGTTATAAATCATTTTGTTAAGCGTAAAAGATAAAGTTTAAAGATAAATTATTGCCAAATAAGAAATTGTATCATTTTTTTTAGATAAACTAAAAGGAAAAATGTATCACATAAATTGAGACATAGGGATTTTTTCAATATGATTCTACGAAACCAAATAAAATGCATGAGATGAACAAAAAAGATATTTCTAAATTTCAAAGACTAAGAGATTGTGGTTTAAGGCCCATATTTAGAAAAAGGACTGAGGTGAGCTAGGTGGAGTCCGGAACAAAAATGGCTTAAAATTTTTTTTTTTGAACCAAAATACCCTAAAAAAAAAAAAAGTTACCAATGTACCTTTAGCGTAGTATTTTACTGCGCTAAAGCACTTAACCGTAACGATGCCGTTAAGTGCTTTAGCGCAGTAAAAGCTTGCGCGAAAGGAGTTTCTTGGGTGTCCTATAACGCGTATTTTTTGCGTTATAGATAGATGGATTTTAGCTATAGCGCATTATTTTCTTGCGCTATAGTAGTCCGCCATTTTCCATTTCACTCCTTTTTACGTAGTTTAGCCGTATATTAATCATGCTTTGATACTCCGAAACTTCAATATTTTATATAGAACTCAACTTATATTTGTACAATTAATAAGATAGGCTCAATACATAAAGAATACGCAATACTTTAGATTGTCGTTTTAGTGGTTGAAAAGTGTTCGAAGTCCTTTTTGTTTGAAGACTTGTAGTCATTAGCTTTACGTTATTTATCTTTTAGGGTTTCGTCTTATTTTTAAATTAATGCTTAACTTTATTTCGAACGTGTCAGTTTTTTTTTTTTTTTTTTTTATCAATTTAGGATGTGAAACTATAAACAATAATAAAAACTAAGATAATATATATAAATATGCAAAAAATATATAATATTTACGATAAATTGTATAACACTAATGTATATACACTATCGTGGATGGGTCCTACATGTAGTACGCGGAGACTATCCCTAGCCTAAGGCTCATACCATCCCCACCGCCCCGCCATCGTCTCCATCGTCCTTCTTCCTCTTAATAACCGGTCGCTCAGTCGCGATCATCTCCTCTTCCCCAGCCCGTGCGCCCTCGACTAGAACGTGTTTCTTTTGGGATCGTTCGCCGGCACGCTCGGAACCTCGGTGAGCTAGGTCCGGAGACTCAACCACTTCCTCGTCTGGAGTCGCCACCTCAGGCGCCGAAGGATGAACCTGAAAAGTATATAATAATTAGTACCATTTCTTATTTATATTAAATACATTAACGTTATTTATTTAATCAAACCTGTGTGTCAACGGGCGCTTGAGTAGGCTCCTGAGATGGGTCTGTAGGCTCCTCAGATGGGTGTGGTGGTGAATATGAGGTAGTCTCCTGGATGAGATCTTTGTTCGAAGTCCAAGTAAAGGTTATAAAAATTAAATAAATATTTACCTTATATTGAATAAAAGTAGTTTTAAGTAAAAAACTTACATGCGCCTCGGTAGTCTCATGAAAGACACCTCTCGCGGGCGGCCGACCGAAATGCTCTGAATGGGTCGCTCCGACGGACCGCCGGCATCGAATCCTAAAATATCAAAATAACGAAATAATAAGTAACATACATATTTAAAATAAGTACTTTAAATAATCAAATATATATATTAAATATTGACCTTATGTTGAATAAAAGAAATTTTAATAAAAAAGCTTACTTGGCTCGGTGGCCATATGGGAAGACAGCGCTCGACAGACCTACGAGAAAACGCACGAGTGAGTGGCTCGGTGGACCGTGGCGCCGAATCCTAAAATATAAAATATTACTAAATAATGAGTAACATATATATATATATTTAAATAAATAATTTAAATGAACAAATAAGCATTTTAAATACTAACCGGGATCAAAAACTCATCGAAGTCAAGAATCCTGGGTCCCTCTAAATTCCTCACAGGGCCGCTCATCGCCCGGCTAATGAAGCGCGTAACGCCGCCCAATCAACGTTATCACGCTCCTCCATGTACGCATTCTCGCCCTACCGTGATGACGACCCGGTATCTCGACAAGCAAGAGCGCCGGCGTAAACGTAGGTGAGTCCCCGGCTCGCCTGCCACCTACCGGAATGGTCGCGGATGGACCAGACCGTGAACGCCCCTCGGAATGGGATCGGCCTCATCCGCCTCATCTACCAGATGGTGTCCCTCCACCACCAGTCCTCCCGCGCACAGCCACACCGCGGCCTACGCGCACGGCGTCCCCGGCAAGAAGACGGCGTCCTCGCAAAGACGGCCGCTCCTTCGAGCACCCGGTCCTCCTCCTGGCGCTCCCTGATAGTCAGCCTCCGGAATAGGCTCCTCCATGCGCCTAATCTCGCCTGCCCGGATACCATCCTCCGATATCCGTACCATCTCCGCCGCAAGCCCCGCAAGCGGGGGGTAAGGCATATGCTCGAACCAACACGCGTAAACGTTGTCGGCCCACCGGTGCATTTGTGTGTTCAACGAGAAAAAAAAAGTTATTTTTTAAAACGTAACATTTAATGCGATTAAATAAATCTAAATACGATAAACTTACCAATGCCTCGTACGCCCGGCGAGTGTCGAGTATCCTACATCCAGGGACGCAAGGCTGGGTTGCCGATCAATCGGCGTGTGATCTCGATGATACCGGCGCATGTAATGTCGAATGGGAGTCAAATGGCCGACGATGACTAAAGTGCCCAACCCCGTTCTCCCAACGGTGGGCCCGAACATGCATGAAAGCCGTAAAATCATCATCAACGGCAGCTCGATCGTCCCGCCGGGTAAAGTGTCGGAGCTCGTATGACGGACGTGAGGGGGTATACTCCGTGCGCGCGCGTCGTAAGACACGCTCGAGCATGTGCTCCTCTACGATGTCCAGGTGTATCAATGGACACCGCGACATCCAAACCCCCTGACTTGCCCTACAGAAGGCCGACAAACCATCTAATATAGCAGCGTACGACGTCCATATAAATAGCTGCATAACATATACATACAAATCAGTGATCACCAAGTCGAAAAGACGTTTAATTAAATTATTAATGCAAATTTAAATTGTTTTACCGCATCGTCGAGTCATGTGATCAAAGTTTGGTCCGGAATGGTAGAATATTGTGGCGCATATCCACATCCCGATCAAAACCGCTGTCCACCTCCTCGCATAAGGCATGTCAATGTCGAGTGATGCCTAGGTACGGGCCGAAAAGGCATCCTCTCCCGTGCCCATAAGCTTGTACGGACGATATTAGAAAATACGATTTTTAAGTCGTCTTTTCAAGAGTTTTGTCTATATTAAAGGAAGGCATACTTAAAATATTACCCCGAGAGAACAGCAAAAATCCACACACATCCGTGACAACTCCGATAGACGCTCGACACGATCCGTAAAGATACGCCAAAACGCCCCCCCCCCCCAGGGTGTAGTCTCCCGGGGCGGTCGTATGCTCCAAGAAAAACAAATAACGTAAGCCGACAAAGGCACCCGATGAATTTGGGAACAGATGCCCGAATATAATAGCGGCGGATACAAACGAGCATGACGATCAACGCATCCCGCGGGGTGCCGTCATCAACCGGATCAAGACCCTCCAAAAGTGCGGAGTGCACTACATCCGAACCCGACTCGCCCCGAAATCGGCCCCGGGCAACAGCACGTGCGGGGGTGAGCCTAGTCAACTACGTCGCCCACGTCCGACCGGAGGCTCGTGCGAGTGTATAATGGCTCTCCGTCTACCGCAATCCAAATAGGACCTCCACGTCACGAAGTGTGTAATCGTGGCCTCACCGGGCGAAGATGGAAGGTATGTGTCTCCGGCCTCCACCGCTCAACCATGGGCGTGATGAGCGCCCAATCATCGTACTCGACCAACGGACACGCAACGGTAGATGCGCTCGAAACAATATCTCCAAGACGAGGGTGTGGGGGGTGCTCGCGTAAAAAGAGGCCCTGCTCGGCCTACGGGGGCGGAGCCTAGTAGATATCCCTATAGTACCGACCCATAATAAGTCTGATCTATGATTGTCTTGTAAAGACAATACTGATCTATCAGAGGGTCCCGGGTGAACAGAGGGCCCCGCGTGAGCATCGGGCCCAGGGGGAACATTCGGATCCATGAAAGAGTCCGGTCTGTACAAAACTAAATTAGTCATTATTCTTGAAATGAAAGATAAATTATATTAACTAATTAATAATTTGTAGGGAATATGTGAATTATGTAGTATTATATCTTGTGAATAATTAACATGGATATGCAGTAAATTTAATATGTGATAGTAAGGACACATATGTGATGGCAAAGACTTTTTTGAGAATCATCTTAAGTTAAGTGGTTTGAGAATCGAAATTCAGCAGTAATATTTGTTTAGAACTCTATTTTGAATATGTGATATATTTTTAGTTGACCAAATAACCAACACAGCTACGATAAAATTAGACTAAAAGAGTATATTCGTCGACCACATATTTTCTACATACTTTACATTTTTATCGTTAACTTATGTATTTATGAAAAGAAGTACTTTAACTATTCTTTTTTGGATAATTTTTTTTTTATTTTATATATATATTCACGCTTTTAAAATTATATAGATAACAATTCATAATCATTTACAACTTATCTTCGGATGGTTGATTCAATGCTATTGTATTATATTATGTTGTTAATTTAAATACAATGTTTGTTTTGATTGTTACTTTTTTAGATAATCTTTACATTTTTATCGTTAACTTATGTATTTATGAAAAGAAGAACTTTAACTATTCTTTTTTTAGATAATCTTTTTTTATTTAACATATATATATATTCACGCTTTTAAAATTATATAGATAACAATTCATAATCATTTACAACTTATCTGGATGGTTGTTACCTATTGTATTATTTTATGTTGTTAATTTAAATACAATGTTTGTTTTGATTGTTACTTTTTTAGATAATTTTTATGTAACGACGAAAAGGTCCTATTTTATGTAACCATTGATTTGGTCCTATACAATATGACACAATACGAAAAATGTCAAAATAATACATAACAATCATCCAATCAAAGTGTTAACAACATAATAATTCATTACCAATCATTTCTTTCAATTCATAAACAATATTTAACAACTAATAAATTCATAATTAATATTTAACAAAATAATAATTCATTAACAATTCATAAATAATTAACAAATTAACAACTCATAAAACATATAACAAATTAACAATTCATAAACATTTAACAAATTAACAATTCATAAACATTTAACAAATATTGAATTAAACAAACAAAAAAAAAAAAAAGCGGCAAAGCCACCGCCTTTTGTCCAAAAAAAGAACAAAAAAAAATTGTTTTTTTTTTTGAAACATAGCAAGATTAAATGTTAAGCATGCTTAGAATATAATGTATATAACAAAATAATAACAAAAGTTCATAGTAAAAAACCTTAATCGAAGATTTTTGTAGAGTTATTTAATCGAGTTCTACGCCGCTTTTCCCAAAATTTGAACTTCAGAATCTTGCTCCTTGACTTGAATATCCGAGAATCTAAACTTTCCGGACGAAATTTAATAGAAAGTGACGTTTTTGGAAGTGGGGCCACCTCTTTTTTCTCCGTCAATGGCGGTTTCCTTTTTTTTTTTTAAACGACTGGAGGGGACCAGTGGTGGAACCCGATCGGTTTATGTTGAAGAGTATAACGCAAGATTTTTATCAAGGCTTATAGTATAACGCAAGAAATGCGTTATAGGACACCCAAGAAAACTCCTTTAGCGCAGTATTTTACTGCGCTAAAGCACTTAATCGAAAAAGACATTACGGTTAAGTGCTTTAGCGCGAAAATACTGCGCTAAAGGTACATTGGTAACTTTTTTTTTTGTTGGGGTATTTTGGTTCAAAAAAAATTTTTTTAAGCCATTTTTGTTCCGGACTCAGCTAGGTGTGACCACCAAGGTGGGGGGGGAAAAATAGGGGAAAGGACACCGTGTGTCCACTCAGTCAAACTAATCCGACATTTAATCACTGTTTGGGTTTAATTTCACTAGGTGTCCGTTCGGCCCAAAATAATGCCAAAAAATTACCGATCGGCCCAAAATAATACCAAGACGCGGCCATGACAATGCGCGCTTAAAAAAAAAAAAAGGACTTTTTGTGGATACTAAGTCGCCACAAAAAGTCGCCACTAAAGTCACTACAAAGATATGCATACGTTGGAATTATATATACACTTTATATACAAGAATTATACATTTTATATACATATGCGGAATTAATCATACATTTATTATAAATAAATTATATGTTAATTATACAATTATTATACACATATTATACACATATTATACAATAATGATATGATATTTATTTTTAACATATACAATAGTGATACATATTATATACCACAATGATACGGTTTCTATGA
>NC_081344.1:16227186-16234247 GCF_029784015.1 Lycium ferocissimum
TTTCACTAGGTGTCCGTTCCCCAAAATAATGCCAAAAAATTAGATCGGCTAAAATAAGGCGCAAGACGGCCCAACGTGAGCGCACTTAACAAAAAAAAAAAAAAGGACTTTTTGTGGCCACTAAGTCGCCACAAAAAGTCGCCACTAAAGGGCTGCTACAGCATATGCATACGTTGGAATTATATATACACTTTATATACAAGAATTATACATTTTATATACATATGCTGGAATTAATCATACATTTATTATAAATAAATTATATGTTAATTATACAATTATTATACACATATTATACACATATTATACAATAATGATATGATATTTATTTTTAACATATACAATAGTGATACATATTATATACCACAATGATACGGTTTCTATGATACATATTTTATACGTATGACACACTCTATACAAGACCGATATAGTTTTATATACACATGTTTGGAATTATATATACACTTTCTATACAAAAATGATACATATTATATACAAAAATGATACAATTTTCTATTCTATAATACACATTATATACACAAATGATACATATTATATACAAAAATGATACATACTTTAGTGATTCATAATTTATACAATATACATTACGTATAGGTGCATCGATACATATTTTTATACACAAACGATACATATTATATACAAAAATCGTCTCAGAGTTTTTTGGGATATTTCTTACTAAATATACACATATTATACATGTTTTGGGATATTTATCCTTTAGTGGTGACTTTTTTAATTACCACTAAAAACTCTAATTTTTTTGTAGCAACCCTTTAGTGGCGACTTTTAATTGCC
The DNA here is from genome assembly GCF_029784015.1 of Lycium ferocissimum. Classification (NCBI taxonomy): domain Eukaryota; kingdom Viridiplantae; phylum Streptophyta; class Magnoliopsida; order Solanales; family Solanaceae; genus Lycium; species Lycium ferocissimum. The sequence continues at coordinate 16,228,003 of NC_081344.1, forward strand.
ACAAAAAGTCTGACTTTTTTTTTTTTTTTTAAAGCGATGGGCTGTTGGACTACTTGACCTTTAGGGCGACTTCTTTTGTGGCGATTCTCTGATTTTGGCCACCAAATGGGAATAGTTTATGGGCTAATTTTTGGCTTGAGAATAGATAAGTGGCCGCATTTGATTATTTATTTACTTCAACGGCCATTTGTGTCCTTTCCCCAAACAAAAAAGGCCTGAAAAGGTCCAAATTTAAGCAAATGACTCAAGTTGGCCGTTCGATACAAAGTAATGCCAAGCGCTAGCCCAGCAGCCCATACACTATAAAAAAAAAAAAAGGGCTTTTGGTGGCTACTTTTTGTCTCCATAAAGGAGCTAAAAGTCGTCACTAGAAGTTATCTACAAAAAGAACAGGACTATTAGTCGCCACAAAAAATCAAAACGTCACCATTAAAGATCGACGAAAAAAATTCATATTAAGCCTTCAAAAACAATCTCAAAACATGTATAATATGTGTATAATTAGTAAGTGTACATTAATTATATATTTATTAAACAAAAATTATACACAATGATACATTTTCTAATTATAGGTTGATTATACATTTATTATACACAAATTATACAACAATGATATATTTTCTATATATATACTTTAGGGATACATATTCTATCCGCTAATGATACATTTTTCTACACATATACAGTTGTGATATATATTCTATACAATAATGATACATTTCTATACGTATGATACATTTTTTACACATATACAATAATGATACATATACAACAATGATACAGTTTATATACATATGCTGGAATTAGTTGAAAATAGCTAGAAAATGAAATTATTTTTGAAAAGGCTAAAAATAACTTTTAAGATTCTTGGGCCATCGGGTGTCAGTAGTTTCACGCGAATGGCTATTTGAGTCATTTTCCCAAAAATTTAAGGGAAAACAACACAAAACACCCTTAAAATGTAAAATATTTACCTGTTGATGCCCCCTTCCCGAACTAATTTCGCTTCTTACCCAACCGATCGAAAATATTTACCAGAGTACCCCCTCGCCCAAAAACCTTCCTCCATGATACTATCTCAATATATTTATATATCATGAGGGTATCATGAAGGACTAATAGAAGGACTGAAGCATTCCCACATGATATCGTCTCAGTATATTTATATACCATGATGATATTACGAAGGACTGAAGAGTGTGTCATTAAAGGATTGAAGCAATCCTCCAAGATACCATCACATTATAAGTATATAAGATGATGGTATCATATAGGTTTTTTTCGCTAAAAGTGGGTCTTTTGAATAAATAAACATGATATCATCTCATTATATATTTATATACCATGTCGATATCATAATTTTGGTGACATTTCGGGTAAATAATTTCAGAAGCATGAAAATAAGAGGAGTATAAACGAATAATTATTTTATTTTCAGGGATAACGACATTCTTTCCCCAAAATTTAACAGCCTGTTGACCCATGATTTTCAATTAACATGTAGTAGCCAAAACGATAATAGAAATGTTTAGCTTATGCAATATCAAAAGCACGGCACCAACACCCCATATCATTCACAAATTTCCATTCCCACCATCCGTAGTAATTTATAAGACACACAAGAACATTCCACCACCACCCTGCTGCCACCGCACCAGCACCACCACGCTGCCACCAGCGGGCTGCCCTACCCACACCCTCTAAAATTTAAATTAACAATCAAACTCACCCACCTCCGGACCAGCCTTATTTACCCCCAAACTCTATCTACGAAACTTAAAACAATAATATCTAAAAGAGAAAAAAAAAAAAAAAAAAAAAAAAGAAGAGTGAGAATATAGAAAATTTATATATATATATTAATCAGTTTATAAATATGTTAAAAGTTGTCTATGCGTTGCATATATGCATTGTACATTATATATATATATATACGCAGTGTATACAAATTGTAACACTGAATGTTTGTAAATAGTGTATATGCGTTAAATACAGTGTAGCTACACTTTTCATAAAATATATCTACGCATTATATATACATTTTTATCAGTACCCGATGTAGCCACGGTAATCCTTCACATTCATTTTCTGTAATTCGCGTATAATTAATGTATACTCAGCGTATAATGAATACACACTAATTATACATATATTGTACAATAATTACACAATGTATAAATGAGGAGCATCGAAAAACCAACAAACTTAGCCGGAAAAAATATCTTCTCCGACAATGAGCATTGTCTTCATCCAAACTCTTAAAAAAAATTCAAAAAGTATTATCAATACCATATCTGAAAATGGACGACAAGCATAATAGGCGTCACCGTCGTACTTCAGCTGGTAAATTATCTACAGAAAATAGGCATTTTTCAATCTAAGTGAAAGATAAGGAGATCGCGAAAAAAAAAAAGGTAAGGAAAAAGATGTCGGCATACTAGTGGTCTGTCATGCCCTGAACCATGACCTGGGCGTAACACGATACTCGGTGTCTTATTGCATGTGACCGAGTAAACCACAGGGCTTGCTGAATCAACATGGACATGAACTAATGCGGAAAACACTTTAAAACATAGATAGTCTGAATAACATGAGTTATCATAATACTAATAAAAATACTGTTTAAACATGATGCAGAAATAATTTGAAAATATAATAAATGTTGCGCCAATACTGGCTATACGACTTTAAACATTTGACATAACATAACTGACTAGTCTATGAAACCTCTGACATGAGTCTGATTGCTATACTGTTTACCGGGACAAGGACCCCGACATACCTTAGCTGCATGACTGAAATAAACATAAATTAAGATAAATCCCCGAATGAGATGGGGATCACCAATAGTTGAGACGTGCAAAGTCCTAACGAACTGATTCATCGTTCTGTAAATCTGCATCGTGAAATGTAGGCCCCCAAGAAAATAAAGGGGATGTTAGTACACTTGAATTGTACTGGTATGTAAAGCAATTGAATGAAATAAACATGGCATATGAAATAATAGAACTGAAACTGCAAGTTGTAAGCTGAACATAAACTTGAGCATCATCTGACATGAGTAAATGTATAACATGAGTAAAACGTGTACACACACACACTGTGTGTGTGTGTGTGTGTATATATATGGTGAAAGAGCTATAGTGTAACTGACAACGTGGAATCACCACGTGGGTACGTGGAGTCTGGTACCTGGCCCGACCAGCAGAGCAGCCCCACACCTTGTCAGGGTATGAGACATAAACATCACATGAAAATGGATCCAATTCAACTGTCTGAAGGTGTCGTCCTAAACTACGCGGATCGACCCTTCCCTACGTTGGCATACGTAGTTTCAGGCTGTCTTAGACTTCTCGTTAAACCTATTCTACTCCCAAAACATGAACATGTATATAGTTAGCATCTGGGCCAATGGTCTATATAACATGGCTTTAAGCATGACTTGTAAACTGGGTTCATAAACATGGCTTGTAAACATGATTCGTGAGTATAGTATAGCATGGATATAAGTACATAGTATAACTTGTATGAAAATATGGATGCATGTAGAATTTCAAGAAATAGACATAAAAGTTCATATCTTGCATTTAAGAACCCATGTAATGCAAAATATGGGTTTTCATGGATTACGAACAGATTCTCAATAATCAGAAAGGAATATTAAGAACACAATAATGAATTAATCATACAAACATGGTATATCATGGTACATGTACTTAGGGTTATCATGAACATGTCTAGAATCCTAGTTTTGGTAAATTTTCGTATAATCATGGAAAATCGTGATGTGGGAAAGAACAATGATGTTCCCACACATAGATAGAAACCCTATATACCAGTGAACGCTCCAAAACTTGTAATAACATTCCAAAAGCTTAAACCTTAAGCCTTGAGATGGGTTTCCTTGAAAACCCTAGGTTAGGAATGACGAACTCTCATTAGATTGCGTGAATACATGTTAGAATTGACTTGGAATGGCTTACCTTAATGCCTTGGATTGGTGGGAGAAGAGGGTCTTCGTTCTAGAGCCTGAAGAATGTGAAAAGTGGGAATAGAACTGAACATGACGTATTTATACTTAACTGAGTCAGGGCATTATACGGTCCGTATAAATTAACTGTATTTAACATTGTTGCGAATTCCATAAACTGTAATTTCCTAAGCAATAATTATGGACCGAGATACAGTCCGTAATTCTTTATATGACCATAAAAAAGGGTCTGTATTTAAGCATTTAAATAAATTGTCCAATTCCAGTGACTTAGATTTTTCATGCTTCGATATGGACCAAAGTACGGTCCATATAAATTTTTATGGAGGGAAATACAGCCCGTTTTCAATTATACAGTCTATATAGTTGATCGTAAAAAAGATGTTTCTCAGAACTGAAACGAATTTAATTTCAACACTTTTCATCTGGTTTTCTAAGTCCCAAATCATAAACTTGACTTAGTTTAAAGGTACGAGGTGTTACATGATCACTACAATGAAAGAGCAGAAAAAAGGGAGGGTGTGTACGATGGTGATTTGAAGAAGCGAGAAGATGAAAAGAGAAAGGAGAAAAATAAGAGTCAAAGAGAAAGTGATGCTGCTGAAAGCGGGGAGCAAGGGTGAGAAATTTAGGATTTGACTATAACTTGCAAATATATTGGGCTTAAATATTTCGAGTCAAATACTGCAAAGTTGGGCCATTTAAATTTGTGGCAACCACACTAGGCCATTTAAAATTTGTGTCAACCACACTAGATTATTCTCTCTCTCTCTCTCTCTCTTTTTTTTTTTTGGCATACTAATATAAATAATTATCTTTTAGGAGCAATTAACTATCCATAACTACCTTCTTCATATTTACAATTCGTAGCTACAGGCATTTTCGTTGTATTTGATGTATTTGAATACACTGTTCTGTTGTATCCAAATGTCACATGTATTTGAATGTGTTCGAGCTGCCGCAAAATTGAACGTATTCACTGTATTTAAATGTATCTCATATGTATTTGGCTCATATGTATTTGAGCTTCTTGTCTTGTAACTGAATGTATTTTTTCTTCTTGTTTTGTATCTGAATGTATTTTTGCTTCTTGTCTTGTATCTGAATGCATTTGGCTTCACATACATTTAGATACAAGACAAGAAGCCAAATATATATGCGATACAATATGAGTCAAATACAATGAGGCCAAATACATATGACGAAATACAGTCAAATACAATCAGATACAAGGAAAAAATGCTAAGAAAAATATGTAAGAAAAATAACGTGGTTGGCTGGGTTCAAATCTAGGCGGGCAGGGGCAAAGTCACACCCAATAACCACTCCAGCCACGGTCACTTGATGTATTTTGGTATAGCTATGAATGATAATCTACAAAATCACTGTAGCTACTAAATATAAATAAATTAAAAAGTAATTATTATCAATAATTACCTCTTAGAGGTAGCTATGCCAAGCAATAATTCCTTTTTATTTTACAAGACCACGAACTTCAAGTGTTATTATATGATAAATAGATATAGAAGTGGTGAGGCTTAGTGATTTACTACATAAATGACCAAAACAAATAATTCGTGCTAATACAGAAAGTGATTAGCTGAGATGTTGAATTCGTGCTTACTGGAAAATAAGCTTTTCTCGTCTCGTCTCGTGTCTTTTTTTTTTGGTGCTTAATTACGATAGATCTTATTAAAATAAGTTAAGATCGATCATTCCAAACCAAGTGCATTCCATCGGAACTAACGTAAAAGACTTAATAAATCAACAATCAAGAATAGGACAACCAAAGACTACACAACATTATTCTTCCTGATTGGAGTTGTCAGCACATCAACACCATCAAGATCTCATCTAATGAGACAAATGATTTTCTCATAACCAGCGGCAGATGATTTATTATTAAACAAGGATGCCTGGAATGGCATCAGAACACACAGATAAAATGATCATTCGATCACCAGAGTTTGGCATAAAAGTATTCCTTTTAAAATTTCATTTCTTAGCTGGAAACTTATTAAAAGTAAGCTATCATTTACATACAATTTTGTTTGTAGGTTTGTGGACATGCATGTCGATTGCTTATGCTGCACCAATGCACAATCAAAGGCTATTCAACACTTTTGCTTTTAAAGTGAACCTGCACCTTAGTTCTATGGAACTTCTTTCGACAATCTTTGAGAATCAATTATCATGCCAGGCCAGCCAAAGGATTTCTTTGTGAATGCTGGCAAACGCATGCCAGGGAAAGAAG
>NC_081344.1:16234347-16277641 GCF_029784015.1 Lycium ferocissimum
TTACAAAAAACCTAAAACAGTAAAACCCCGCGCGAAAGAAAACTTAATTTAAAAGTACGGTTTGGGAAAAAATAGGCCCCGTGGTCTTCCCCCTTTCCTGAAAGCCCAAAGAAGGAAAAAATTTCCCGGATGGAAGCATCCCCACCCCCCAAAACACTATATACCCTTTTTACAATACCCCCTTATATTATGCGCGAACTTCCAATCACCCCCCCTGGTTCCCAAACCCCCCCAAAAATCCCTTTCCCTCCCCTTTTCCCCGAATTATCCGCCCCACGAAAAATTATAAAAACTCCCCCCGTTTTTACCATCCTTAAAAATAAAAACCCCCGTACCAAAATGAGCCACCTAATACTTATAATATCCCCGTTAGAACTTTGAAAAAAACCCCCCCGTGTTCCCCCATAATGGAATCTGAATAATTTGTTCAAAAGATTGAGCCCCGGGGGGAGCCCAACGCTTAAAAAGGTCGCCCAAATAATGGGTTTCCCCGAGCTCTCGGACATGGGCCTGCGGTAATGGCATAGGACACGATGCGAGGATTGCATCGTCCTCAAGTATAAAATGCAAGACATGATGCGGCCAGGAAGGAGATTTTGCTCCAACAGCTCCTCCAGTGTGAACACTAATCCCTTGTAAACCGTAACAACGCGATTCATATGATAGAAAGAAGAGGATTTGGGTCGCGCGGGCGGGCCACGATCTGAGAATTTATGGAAGAGCTTGAGCGTACAGTGGCTTCGCTTTCTCTATAAGAATGCCTACAATTCAAAGTACTAATCCCTACGCCAGTTATTGCGCATGTGGCACAAGTAACCCCGACACCGCCTCGAAAGGAATTTGTGGTCCAAGTTGCTGCCGCCCATGGAATTACGAGGTCGGGAAGGTGTTATACTCCCAAAGATTTAGCCCAAGGGGCACCCCGAAGAAGGAAATCGAAAGTGCGGGGGCGAGGGCGAGAAGATTTCTGGCGTAAAAGCGACCTGGGAAATACTCGTATGGAGCACTTGAAGAAGACACCGACCCAAATCTTGATGCTCGCACTTTTACAAAGTTCGCCCCAGCACCGCTTGGCTCTAATGAAGGTATTGGAGGAAGCCCACATCCCAACTGGGATGAGTAGTGCAAATCCGGCCGAAATGGTCTCCCATGTTATCGAAGAGCATCAAATTACCTTCACAAAAAAAGAGTTGCCCAAGGAAGGCACGGATCACAACAAAACACTGCACATCACTATCATGTGCAGCAACAAGGTAATGACTAGTGTGTTGATCGAGAACGTTGTGGGACTCAATATTTATCCCGAGTCCACCCTAGCACAGCTGGTACATAACCTTGGAAAGATTCGTCAAAGACACACTAATATAAGAGCATTTGACGGAGGCCGATGTGACGCTACCAGAGCGGTTGACCTAGACATCTAAATAGGTCCAGTAAATTTCACTACCGAGTTTCAGGTTATGGAAATACCCGCCAACTATAATTTACTCTTAGGGAGGTCATGGATCCCCGTAGAAAGGGGTACTATCTTATTCACCGGTTACTGAAAAATGCAGGGGAGAACAGAGGTGATAATCCCCAGGAAAGGCAAGCGAGCACGGTGGATAATTTCGTGCCTTTCATCGAAACGGCACCCAAAGGAGCGGATTTCCATGTAATAGAACTTATGGGGGCGGCCCACATAATAAAATACCTTGAGACTCCCATGCCGACAGTATAGAAAATGATTGCTTCAACTATGCTCTTGAACGGGTTCAAGCACGGGATAGGTCTGGGAAAGAATTTGCACGGCATCACTGAGCCAATTCCCCTTCCTCAAGACAACTTTCATTTTGGACTGGGATATGTACCAACTAAAGATGAGATACCTACCAAGAAGAAGCAAGAGGTTGCGGATCTCCATGAAGCTTCCATTCCAAACTGTACCCGCAGTCATTCCCTAATCGGAATGCATGCGTAATGCGACATTGAAGAGGGGGATAGGATGCTGTTAAGAAGAAGATTGATCAGTCATCTGAGAAGAATATACAGAAGTACCCGCCATCAGAGATGTAGATCTAGGCGAGCAACTGTCCAATTGGACCTTTATCGCACTACTGGCTCTTCGGCAGAGAAAGATGAATTTATTTTAAAAACAGAAGGAATCAGTCGAGGCCCGATTACTCACTTTTTATCACTCTATGTACCTCGTAATATTTTCAAAAACGGATATGGCTTGACGTTGATCCAAGCTAGGACCACAGTTTGTACTTTTATTAATCTAAATCAAAAAAAGCCTCCGTTTAATCAAAATAATTTTATTTATTTATTACGCATGCATATCTTATACTGACATACTTTGCCTTGAATTTTCAGTAATAAAAATAATAAAACAGCCCTAAACATCATGACATGTTGCAAAACAAATGAGTCGAACAACGTAGAGGAAGAAGAGTACGAGGAATACGACGAGAACACAATTTTACCCGAGGGTCTTGTGGAAGAGGTAGAGCAGTTAGAAAGTGAGCAGAAACCAAACGTGGATGAAACAGAAGCCATAAATCTACGTAACGAAGAGAATGTCAAAGAAACAAGGATAAATGTACACCTAGAGGCGCCTTTAAGAGAAGAATTGATAACGTACTGAAGGAGTACGTGGATATCTTCGCATGGTCATGTGCCAGAGCATGCCGGGGTTAAGCATGAGCGTGGTATCCCTGAGTTACCTATAAATACGGGTTTCACTCCTGTAAAATAGAAAACTTGATAATTTAAGCCGGACCTCAGTATCCGCATCAAGGATAAGGTAGAAAAGCAAATCAAGTCCGAGGTAGTAGAAGTAACCTCATATCCCACCTGGTTGGCCAACATAGTTCCGATACCCAAAAAAGATGGAAAGATGAGGATCTGTGTGGATTATCAGGTTCTCAATAAAGCAGTTCAAAGGACAATTTCCCGTTGCCAAACATCCACATACTCATAGATAATTGTGCCAAGCACGAACTAAAGTCATTTGTGGATTGTTTCACTGGTTATCATCAAATCTTAATGGATAGAGAGGATGCGGAGAAAACAACCTTCATCACTCCATGAGGAGTGTACCATTACAGGATGATGCCCTTCGGCCTAAAAAATGCCGGCGCAATCTACATGAGAGCCACAACTACCATTTTTCATGACATGATTCATAGACAAATTGAAGTATACGTGTTACACCCCGTATCTTACAACAAAGATTAGACTCGTATCATTAGAGTTTTAGTGAAAATTTGAAGGTTTGAGAGTTTTACGAAAGTGGCCGAGGGGCATACTTCGGGCAACCATAACACCTTAATTGGTTGAGAATTTTGAAATGGTTCCTCAATAAAAGTTGTAGTACATGGAAGTACCTATCCCGGGCATATAAAATTGTTCGAGAGGATCGAATAAGGAGATATGATCGTCGCAACGTGGCTAATAGTAAGGTGCTCAAAATTCGACAGAATCGGCTAAGTTTACGGAAAGTCTATTTTCCAGCCTAATTTTTTGAAAATCCATTGAGAATTGGAGAAAACTCAAAACTTGAAAGTTTTAGTCCATTGAAATACCTTTCCATCCATATAAGGCCCACATCAAACGGAGTTCTGTACAAAAGGTTATGGCCGATTTTGGAGGACGTGTAAAATGAAAATTTCGATTCTTGTAGGATTAGGTTTTAAAGCCCAAGCCTTTATGATAACCTATAAATACAATACTAAAACATTATATGTAAGGATTTTCGACCAGAGCTGCTACCAAACACGTAAAGTGAGTTCTTATTCAAATCCCTATGTCAATTATATTAAGTTAATACTAGATTAACATCGAATAATTATTTGGAATCGCTAGATTTTGGAAAAAAATCCATTCAAGGTTGAATTTGTAATGAAGCTTTGGGATTTCTTCAAAAATGTAAACCCCTCATTCATTAATGGATTATATGGAGTTATTATTATATTTTAGACATTTAATGGTACTTACAATCACGAAATAGGATTGATTAGGATACGATCCGTCAAATGCAAAAAGTAATTAAATTAACGATTTCCCTCAACAAACGACCCGGCTTTGGCGTTTCCCGCTAATTTAATCGTTGGATCGAGCCCAAATTTTAACTGAGTGATCAAAACATATAGGTCTTAAATTTTGAGCTATGAACAGTAGCTAAGAAAATCATTGAAAACTCCTCTCAGGGTTTCAAGTTCTAAGCTTTGGGTTTCTTCTTCAAAAGTTCAGATCTTGTCTTCAAGTTTTGGAGCGTTACAGGTGTGTGAGGCTCACTATCTACGTTAGGGAATGTTTGTAATTCTCCCTATGCCTCATTCTACATGCTTATCAGTAATTTGACTCAGAATACAGCTTAGCTCTAGTTTCTTGAATAGTTGTAGAACTGCTACCTTATAGGGTTATAGTTTCATAATTCGTTTGTGGTGATCATTTTGAATATTATGAACTCAGTACGTAATCGTCATAGACTTGTGTATTGACATCACATGAGTCTCGGTCAGTGTGTAAACAGTTATTCGCTTAAGTTCCATAATCAGAAACAGTTATCATGATAGCGGTTATATCTCAGCCTCAGCATCACGAATTGTTTAATGTTGTGTCTGTATTTTTGGGCCTTAGGCCACAATTTATGCATACGTATTGCTTGGGCCTGAGGCCACAGTTTTTGTGCACATTATTTGGGCCCTAAGCCACAGTTATATTTACAATTATACATGTAGTTCTCCATTCATAACAGGGAGCGCTTTAGATCCTTACCTTCTGTTAGTTCAGTTTACAGTTATCAGTTTCAGTACTTATATTTCTTTCATTCAGTTTGCTTTACATACCCTTACAATTCAAATGTGCTGATTTCCCTTTTCCTATTGCTTGGGGGGCACATGGTCGCATATACGAGTTGACGTCGGCTAGTTAGGACTACTTTCATCGCAGTACTTGGTGAACGAAGTTCCTCGAACTTATCTACTTTTAGTCTTTTCAGTTTTAGACAGTTATATTTCAGTATTCATTAGAGGCTTCATAGACATAGTTCAGTCAGTCAGATATTAGTAGACTTTGATGTATTACCCTTGTTGGCTATTTATTCAGATGTTTCAGACTTAAACAGTAAATTTCGTGTTTAATATAATTCAGTCAGACTTTTTAGTAGATCAACATGTGTTAGTATTATTTTCTTATTCTTGTATGTTTTGATATCCCATGTTGATTCAACCAGCCTATGTGTTCGCTCATCACATGCAGTTAGGCACCGAGTGTCGTGTCACACCGAGGCCATGGTTCGGGGAGTGACAATACGTGGACGATGTCGTTATCAAGTCAAAGGAAAATTCTGAGCATACTACTCATTTGAGGAAGTACTTCGATAGGTTTCGAAAAGTGCCAGGAGGCATTTGATACTATTAAGAGATGCCTGTCCAATCCACCAGTCTTGGCATTACCGAGCCGACGTATTGTTACTATCTTATCGGTTGAAAATGCCTTCGGTTGCGTGTTAGGACAACACGATGAAGAAGGAAAAAAGGAACGTGTCATCTACTAATTGAGCAAAAGTTCACTGCCTGCGAGACAAGATATATGCTAGTGGAGAAAACTTGCTGTGCTTTAACTTGGGTGACGAAGGTGAGACATTGTTGTCTTCTGCCACCCGCCTCGTATCTAAGATGGATCCACTAAGGTATATCTTCCGTCGTATGCCTATCGGGAAGTTGGCCAAATGGCGGTCTTGTTGGGTGAATTCGACATTGTATACATAACATAAAAGGCCGTTAAAGGACAAGCCTTGGCCGACCTGCTAGCTAAAAGTTCTGTGGATGAAGAGCTCGGACCCCTCCGTACTCATTTTCCAGACGAAGGGGTATTGACCATAAAAGAAGGAGCAGTGGAACCATACACAGGCTGAAAATTGTTCTTCGATGGAGCAGTCAACTACAAAAGTTCTGGGATAGTAGCAGTTTTAATATCATAAAATGGGCAACATTACCCAATGGCCTTGAAGCTCAAGTTTCGTTGTACCAACAATATGGATGAATACGAGGCTTGCATTTTAGGTCTCAGAGTGGCACTGGATATGGATATCGATGAATTATGGGCCATCAGAGACTCCGACCTACTAATTCATCAAGTACAAGGCGAATGGCCACTAAAAAAGATCTTGCCATACGTGAACTTGACATAAAGACTGTGCAAGAAATTCAGAATGATTGAGTTCCGACATACTCCAAGAGCTCAGAATGAGTTTGCCGGCGCGTTGGCCACAATAGCATCAATGATGCAATATCCTGAAAGCAGTCACATCAACCCACTAAGGATATATTTGAAAGAAGAGCATGCCTATTATTGCCACGTATAAGCAAAGCCAGATGGAAAGACGTGATACAGTGATATCAAAATATACTTAGAGAAATGATAATACCCCGAAGGAGTCATGAGTGGACAAAAGAAGACTGTCAGAAGAATGGCAAATGGTTTCTTCCTGAACAAAGAAGTGTTGCACAAACAAACGTCGGATTTGGGTCTGCTTCGATGTGTAGATGCCGGCGAAGCCACCAAACTTCTAGAGAAAGTACATGCTGGGACATGTAGACCCCATATGGACAGATTTGTACTATTAAAGAAGATTCTCTTTGGATATTATTGGATGGTCATGGATAGTGATTGCTGCAAATATGTGCAAAGGTGACATCAATGCCAAATCCACGGTGATCTAATCAAGGTTCCTCCGAGTGAGCTTGATGCTATGAGCTCACCATGGCCTTTTGTTGCCTGGGGAATGGACGTCATTGGACCCATCGAACCCGCAGCCATAAACGTGCACCGATTCATTTTAGTTCCCATTGACTACTTCACCAAATGGGTGGAAGCAACATCACACAAGTCAATAACAAAGAAAGTGGTAGCCGATTTAATGCGAAACAATATCATATGCCAATTCGGCATACCCGAGCCCATCATAACTAATAATGGGGCCAATCTGAATAGCCATCTGATGAAGGATATCTATGAGCAATTCAAGATCACTCACCAAAACTCGACCGCCTACCGGCCACAAATGAACAGAGCCATAGAAGCAGCCAATAAGAATATCAAGAGGATATTGAGGAAAATGACAGACAATTACAAAGGGTGGCATGAGCAGTTTCCTTATGCTTTACTGGGATACCGTACTACGGCTAGAGCAACATCAGAGAAACTCCCATTTTCGCTGGTCTATGGTGTTGAAGCGGTTATACCTGCTGAGGTCGAGACGCCTTCCTTAAGGATCATCCAAGAAGCAGAATTGGATAACACTGAATGGGTCCGAGCTCGATATAAGCAACTGGCTTTAATTGACGAGAAAATAATAGTTTCTGTATGCCACAGTCAACTATACCGACAAAGGATGGCAAGAGCCTTCAACAAACGAGTCAGGACTCGACTTTTCCAAATTGGTAGTTGGTGCTCAAAAGAATTTTCCCGCACCAAGTTGAATACAAAGGCAAATTTGCTCTCAACTGACAAGGTCCTTATGTGGTTCGCAAAGTACTTTTCAGAGGAGCGATAGTACTGGCAGAAATGGATGGACAAGAATGGCCAAAGCCAATCAATTCAGACGCAATCAAGAGCTATTATGCATGAAGACTAGTTGTTCAGTCTATAATAGTACTTTTGCTTATTTGCTTGTATTAGCTATTCCCTTTTGCTTGTAATCATTTTGTAATAGATAGGAAAAACAAAACAACTTTTGTAATATGAACTAAGCAATGACCTGACTTCCCTACAGTGGTATACGTAGGCAGTTCGTTTGGGACCCAGTCGCATTATTAGTAAAAATCCAAAAGCTCATTTACCTTTATTCTAAACTACGTTTGACCTGATTCCTGCTGAGACAGGATACGTAGGCGCTTTTTGAGCTCGGTCGCACCATAGAAAAACCCAAGAAACCCTTAGGAAGCCTCCAAGATAGGACTTCACGAAGGACGCAAAGATCGCCACTCGCCCAACTGTGGCAGAATTTTTTAGAAGATCTCAAAAATTCGCGCCATTAATCCACTATAAAGATTCAGCTAACCCTGAGTTTTATACTGGGGCAGAAATTTTGAAAAGATCTCAAAATTTCTCATTTATTCAATGATGTAAACTGGGGCAGAAATTTTGAGGTCTATTTCCCGCAACTCGGAAGATTCGGCAAAGAGTTCGTCGATCAAGATTTAAATTGGGACAGAATTTTTGAGAAAAGGTCTCAAAAATTCTGCGAGAAGAAGAGAAGAACCCCAGTCATGGAAGAAGGGATATCCCTCATTCAAAGCACATATCATGACAATTAATCTTACAGCTTTCAAAACAACGCATTTATTTCCCTACAAATTAGACATCTTTACAGTAACTTTACAAAAACGATTTTTTGCATAATGAAAATAAATTCATCTTTCGAATATTAGAGCTGAAGGGGTTTCTAGTCTAGAAAGTCAAAAATGCAACAGCACCGGCAACATGAATTAACTTTAAATAGGAAAAAACTAACCCATTTTTTATGCAGGTCCCCAGGACGTCGTAGGATGATCCTTTTTCTATCTTTGCTTCATGTGCAGGAAATGGTTCTCCAAAGAAGGTCAAGACCCTTTGTTGATATCAGGTTTTCAGAAAAGTATCCAGTCACGAGGGCTATGAAGTGTTTAAATTCCACAAGGGAAAAATATCTAGCCACGAGGGCTATAAATGGATTTGAATGCCACAAAGGGAAATCACCTGGCCGAGCTCACAAAGGACGAAAGGCTGTAAGCGAAAAAAATCTCCGACCAATGGGATCGTAGTAAAACAACACGACATACCTGACTAAAAGGGTTACAACCGGCATAAAGGATGAAAGAAAGATTGACTCATTGCATCACTTCTTCTTATTTGCCATGAGGGCCATTGCATATCTATTTTCCTGTTGCCGAGAGGGCCATCCCTTCTTCTTATTTGCCATGAGGGTTATTGCATATCTATTTTCTTGTTCTTTGAGAGGGCCATCGCTTTTTTTATTTGCCATGAGGGCCATTACATATCTTTTTTCCTATTGCCGAGAGGGCCATCATATTTTCTTATTCGCCATGAGGGCTATTCATATTTTCTTATTTGTCATGAGGACCATTGCATATTCCTTGTTGTTGCCATGAGAGCCATTGCATATTTTCTTTTCTGTTTCCATGAGGGCCATTGCATATTTCCCTTTCTATTCTTTGTGAGGGCCATCACTTTTTCTTATTTGCCGTGAGGGTTATTGCATAATTCCCTTTCTGTTGGCGTAAGGGCCATCACTTTTTCTTATTTTCCGGAGGGTCATTGCATATTTTTTTCCTGTTGTCATGAGGGCCATTCATACAAACATCTGTCATGAGGACCATTCAAACCAATATCTGCCGTGAGGGTCATTCATACAAACGTCTGTCGTGAGGGCCATTCATACAAACACTATCGAAAGGGTCATTCATACAAGTTACTAGGTATAATTAAGATGGTAAAGTGATGTAGATCCGATCAGGTGACCGCAGTATTCTCTCCAAGAGAAAAAATGATATAAATCCAGTCGGACAATCGCAGTATGCGCCCCAAGAGTAAAAGCGATACAATTTCAGTCCGATGGCTGCAGTATTCGCTCTAAAATCAAGATGATGTAAATCCGGTCGAATGGCCACATTATTCATCACCAACACCAACCAATGTTACTCAATAGTTGGAAGTAGATTTACAGCCGCCAGGCGAAGCAGGCTGATCAAATCAACTCCAGACAGTTGCAGAGCAAACGTGAAACTTTTTCTTACACAACCGGTCGAGATAGGGTGCCCATGAGAGTCAAGCTCTCCGGCCAGTACTTGGAAGATCTTTCCTCCCCAATCAACCACACAAGAATGCTTATTTGCTTATAGGCTTTGTTTGTTTTATTTATTCCGCAGTCGGTCAGACACACACCGGCATACACATAAAGGCATTCCCGTATAAGGGATATCCTTTTCCTCCGATCGAGTCGAACTACAAGTGACTTAATTCCTAAGAACAGGGATATATGGGCGGACTTAATGCCAGAGAGTCAGTCACACTCCAACCAATCACTCCAGACTTCCCAATTTGATAGCCGA
The DNA here is from genome assembly GCF_029784015.1 of Lycium ferocissimum. NCBI lineage: Eukaryota > Viridiplantae > Streptophyta > Magnoliopsida > Solanales > Solanaceae > Lycium > Lycium ferocissimum. The sequence goes on from NC_081344.1 coordinate 16,244,448, forward strand.
AAAATTCAAAATTTGCTTAAATTAGCACTTCGAAGTCTAAATTGAGTGCAACTACAAGTGGCCTGAATTCTCATGTGACCTGAGATATGCAGGAAACCCAGAAGCTAGGGTCCGGCCACATATTTTAAAATTGCATAAAAATGAGAGGTGGTATGAGTTGAGTCAGTAAAAAATCAGAGTTAGTCAAATTTCGTTGCTCAGGGATGGCCTTACCATCCCCCAACACTGAAGAGACAGTTGTTGACACCTAATTTTTGACCTCCCATAATTCATTTTAATATGTATTTTGTACAAATCAAAATGATTTTATAAAATTATTTAGATAATATTTTGTCATTTCATTTGGTAAAATAATTTCTACAATTCTATAAATCATTTGGAAATTAATTTACATATTTTGTAATAATTATGAGCCATTTGCTAAAGTCAATCAAGAAGATCATTTGAAAACAATTATTCATATAAAATTACTAGAAAAAATCAATTAGCAAGCATTTCACCATGTCTAATTCAAGGAATCTGATTAATTAAATGAATTAATCATTTCTACCCCTCAATTCTTAATTTTGCATATTCAATGTGAATATGTACAATTTATTAGAATTAATCATAATTAACTGAATATTTAATTGTGGTTAAATTCCATGAATTGTTTACTGCATGGCTAATATTGGCTACAATTGAAATGATTAATTTTTAGTCTAATTATGGCCTTAATTGAAATAGTCAAATTCATTGGTTCAAGTCAATTAAAGTCATTTTTATAAAACCAACCGTCAATTGGTTGTTTGAATTAGGTGTGGCCATATTTTGAAATGTTCAAATTATGAATAAACTTTGAATTATGGCTATTGCATAAACTTGCATTTTCTACCCCTCCTTATAAGCATGTATACGATATATACACATCTATACACATATATCATGTATATATGTGTGTATATTGGGTCCCTCTCCTTTTTTCTTAAATTTTGGACCGAGTCCGACCCAATACAGGGCCAGACCAAGCCCACGAAAACACTATATAGGTGCATGCTTTCAACCAAACGGACCCCTTTAGGGGTCATTTGGTTTTCTTCAAGGGTTTCACCTGAAACCCTAGCTCCTCCACCATTTTCTCTTCTCTCTCCTGCGTCATCTTCACCATATTTGGCAAAGTTGCGTGTGTGTACAACACCTTTTTCAGGCCTTGTATGGCCGGATCGAGTAAACATGTAATGCTTCATCTCTAATCTCACCAAAAGCAATTTTAATACGGTATAATCCCTCATTTTTCTTCACTTTTCTGCATTGCAGCGGCCTTGTGGCTGAAAAACTTTAATTATTTTTGTTTGCACTTGGTTTGAATACTGAATTCCCATTGGTTCATGACGAACTGTGAGGATTGACCCATTGTTGGGTCGAATCCAATCGTTTATGGGTTTTTAAGGTTGAATCTCAGCCTTTGAACGTGGTGTGGGGAAGCAATCCTCAAATATTTGGATTTTTCCCACATCGGTTCTAACTAGGGCTTTGGGATTTTTGGGCTTCTATATAAAGAACCCCCAAATCACATTGTTGAACAGAACTTTAACACCTTGCAACTGAAATTTCACTTGCATACTCGACATACTTAAGTTTTAAGCATTTGCTTTTAAGACTTTAATAGTTCGAGTAAGTTCAAATTTTGAAGTGTTTTTTCTGTGCTTTCTTGTATTGGTTTGGTGGCTAAGTGTGAGGTGAAGGAGCATAAGGATCTCCAATTCCAACACTCGACTAAGACTGCACTTTGAATAGGTAATATTCCATCCCTTTATTTTATTTTTGTTCTTGGTTTCTATTTAATCATGGGTCATTTGTTATGTGTTTTTCAGTCTGTTTTGCTTAGTATTGTAGTTGGTATGAAACGGTGTTTAGTTTGGTTTTTTCTTAGTATTGTAGTTAGTATAAAATTATACTCAAGGTGGTTTAGCTTGTTTGCTTAATTTAATATAGTAGCTTAGTATGAAACTGTGCTTAGTTTAGCTTGCTCTGCTTTGGTTTAATGCTGTGGTTTAGGCTATTTAGAACTCTGTTTAGAATCATGTTCATTACAAGTAAGATCAAGAGGTGTACTAATGGCTATGGTAGTATACAATATTTGCTTGAAATGCCTTTGTTAACAAGTTGATTAATATGGTTTCCATGTAATAAGGAATGATCCTATTTTGAGATTGTGTGGTTTGCCTTTAAGGTTAAAAGACTGTGCTATATATGTGTATGCTTGGAAATATGATTGAGTTTCCTAGACCCCACTGTTATCTAAGTCATAACTTGCTTAAATAAGCAACACCATGTTAAATCTGTTAAAGCCTAAAATCGTTTACATTCTATATGTCATGTGTTGATGAATATAAAATAGGGGCATTTGTCTAATCTCTATCTAGAGTCATGCAGGCTTGAACTTAGCTTGGATTGTCTCTAATCACTTATCTAAAATGAAAACTAAGAAGGTCTTGCATTGTTGAGTCTTGGTATGCGTTTTGTTGGAGTCCACTAATCTGCAATGTGAGTTTTTACTATTTTAGAGAAGGGTTGCTGTAATGTGATGGTCTATATTTTAAACCAACATTGAAGGCTAGTGATCATGTATTGTTTCCACTATACATTAGAATTTTTTTTCCTGTTATGGGTGAGTTTTGTTTTTTTCTATTGGGATTTCAAATTAATAGAGAATTAGACTTTAATCCAAGATCCATTTCACTCTTCACCCTTTATTTGGACACTGTTAAAAATGAAAATTTGGTTTAACTAAGATAGTTGGTTCCCTTGTTTGAATCTTATGCCTGTGTTTACCTTGTTGTTTTTTTTTTAAAAGAAAAAAAAAGAAGAAGAAGAGAAAGTCCAGGTTCTAAATCTCATTTATGAGTTATTATTTGCGTTCATGGACTGTTTGCACTTATATTTGTTTACCCAGATTTTAAAAAGGAAAGCTGATTCTATTTTTGTACATGTCTAAGTATTTAATATGATTTTGAGTCTTATTTGACACTGTTTAATCACTGATTTGCTGCCTGAAATTGGCATAATGGGTAAATCCTACACTTGATAATATAAATAGTCAACTAACCATTAGTAAACCTTTAAAGGGGTCAGTCTAGTACACCCTCTTGAATTTGATCTAAATTAGTATCTTCACACTTAAATGGTCTGTTGCTATATCTAAAATAAGTATGAAGGTGAATATAGTTCGGTATTGATACATAATTGCTTATTGTAAGGAACAAGTCAACTAGTATACGCAGTCCTCTACTTTGAAAAGAATTAGAAACTTTGTCATGTTAAAAAGGTTTTGGTTAATTGGTTATGACTAAAAGGGATAATTAATTGCATTTCTTCTTTTTTCTGGAATTTCTTAACTTGTTCTTGCCTGGAACTCCGTGTAAAAACTGAGTGTTAATTCCATGAAAATTTTACATTTGCCTTCTATGAGCTTGTTTGGATGGGCTTAAGAAATGCAGCTTATAAGCTGAAAACAACTTATAAGTTACTTTAGATAAGCTGAAAACAACTTATAAGCTGCTTTAGATAAGCTAAGCCAAATGGTCCCAATTATTTTTTTGGGCCTATTTTAAGCACAAAATTGCTTTAAGTCAAGCAAATGCAAACACTCAAAAAATTGAAAATGTACTTTATAAGTCAAGTTTTTCAAAGAACTTATAAGCCAATACAAACGGGCTCTATATGTGGTTTATGTTAGTGTCATGAGTTGAATGTATATGAAAGACACATGACTTGTACACAAAGAAGTATATTTTGTATACTCTTGAACAAATATAAGACCTGCTTTCATTTGGTTAAAGATTGGGCCATTTCTACCCCTCTCTAAGTATAGTCATGTGGGCTTGAGTTTAAAATCTGCATTTATTGCATTTGGGCTTAGTTTCATTTGAGTGCCCAAGACTGAGTTTGTTTTGGTGCTGGGATTGTGTATATCTTTACATTTTGGGCCTCATTCAGTCATGTTCTTTTCCTTGCATTTTGCGCCGTTGTTCACACTTTGCTAAGAATTAAAATTTGATTTCTGTTTATATTACTTGGTTTAATTTAAAGACTGCCCTTATTTTATGTCTTGTTTGTTTGTACACATGAATCATATATGCTCAATTATTTCCGTACTTAGTGTAAACAACCTCTAATCTTTATCATTTTTGTATGTCCCATGTGATGTAATACCGGGCCATTTGGGCCATTTCTGGCATAAAATCTTATTGGGCCAAAGGCCCAACAACACTTCTTCATCGAGTCTGCATGAGAAAAAGGGAAGTTGATGTTTGCTTTGAAGGCCCAACTATCGGTGAAAATAGTAAGTGGTGGGCTTAGGTAGGCCCACCGGCCTAAACTTTCTCCCTTATTTCTTTTTTTTTTCTTTTCTTTCTCGTATACTTCTATATATATATATAGAACTTAGAAAACAACACTTAGTATTTTAGGAAGCCACCTAAATCCTTTTTTCAAAACTCGGTTAATATAACTTTACATAAAAATTGACAATTAATTTGGACTGATGATGTTTAAAAAAGAAAAAAAATGCAGCTGGTTTGATATAGTTAAATCTTTCAAAAGAGTTAAGTAGTAATTAATTTTGGGCCTTCTTCCCTTTAACAAAAAAATATGGAAGTTTATTTTGGGCCTCAAGCCCACTGTCATAACCAAGAACTGCTTATTGAAACTAAAAAAAAAAAAAAAAAAAAAAAAAAAAAAAAGAATTTGGGATGAAGAGATGGAAAATGTGTCCTAAAGACTGTTTGGATGATGAATCTATCTTGAAAAAAAAAACATTTCAAACACTTGGGCAAAATTCTGGAAATTGGGAGTTGAGAACTCGGGATTTTTTTTTGAAGCAGAAATGGACTCTTTCGACTCAAACATTTTGATTGTGGGCCGAAAGCCCAAAACTAATGGACCAAAAATAAAGGGAGATCCACTTGGACAAAATTGTGATAAGATGGCTTTGGGTATGAATATAAGTTGACTTGTTGAGCTTCAAAAAATAGATAAAAATGGACTTGAATAAACTTTCTTTCTTTACAATACATATATGTACAAAATCGGAGATATACTCCATACTTTCCTTATACTATATATAAAACTCATAAGTACTAAACCTATTTTATTAGGACTAAAATAGTAGTGACTCTACTTGAGAGAAATCTCGAGTGTGTCTCAGTTCGAAAATAAAGTGGGTTAAACATTTATGCGGATTTTTTAAACTCAACCCCCCCCCCCCCCTCTTTAAAGGGACTATTTGCCCAAATTTTTCTTGAGTTTATGAAAAAATGAATGACATTTTTGCAGAAAGTTATACATTTTTTAGCAAATAAATACATTAATTACACATTGAAGCTCGTAGGTCAATCGTATTCTACAGATCTTTAATACTAAGGTGCATAAAACCTTCCCTTGGGGATCACCAGAACCCTTATCTCGATCTTTGGTCCAAAAAAGATATTTCTCTTGTTTGATAAACCCTTTTTAACCCGATTTTCCTAATTTCCCTTAATAAATTAGGGGGCGACTCTAAAAAAATACTAAGATCCAATTAGTGCACCAACAACCTCGTAGTAGCTTTTATGCTTTAATCCGCGTAAAAGTGAACCGTAACACCGACCTCCTTTCCTAGTGCTACAGAACTAGAGATCCAATTAATGGCCGTAGGAATTACACATACATGGATGATGTCAAGGGAATATTAGGTTAGTTTATCCATGAATATATCCGCGCCTATTGTTGCTTCTCGTGTCCTCTAGGTGTTGTTGATGAGGTTGTTTAATTTTTGTTATTAGGAGGGAAGAAAGTGAAACTTTGTGGCTTGATTCAGTACTCGGAACTTGTTTGGCGTGGCTATTGGGTACGCCATTGTCGCATCAGTCAGTATGTTCAGTATGTTATCAAACAAAGTTTAATTTCTATAAGCTGACAGTACAAATGAATTTTCAGTACACTGCAACAGATTAAAATATACTTATATAGTAAAACTTTTATACTGTCAGCTTGTAAAAGTTAAATCCTTTATGACATGCACAATGCCACCTGAATCATATTTTAAGTGAATAGCCAGATTTGAAGATATTTTCTGAAACATATGTTACAATCCTGCACTCAAATATTGTCTTTGATTTCACAGGGCAATAAAAAGGTCAAATTGTTTCCATTAAAGTCATGGGAGAGATCCTAGTCATATGATAAGGAGTTCACCAGAAACTTTAGCAATTCCAAGAACAAGACCAGCAGTAGATTATGTGAAGGACATTATAGTTGCAACAATAGAGAGCCATCAGACTTGGTCAAAGTCAGGGATCTGAGACAAGAAGATTTCATTGACACCAAATAAAAATGTATATTAAGCAAAAGAAGATCGGAAGATGGACAAACCAATGGATCGGACTTCAGATGCTAATTGCAGCTTGTCTATTTGTGTCTGTAGCTGCTGCAGTTGGTTCAATAGCAAGTGTATGTTCTTGATATCAAAACCTATAAGCCCTTCAAGACTACTTATTAAAGGGAGCAAAGGCATTGGCTTAGTTGTCAAAGAAGAAACATAATTCTATCTGTTGGGAAATAAAATATGTATTCAGTACGAAACTTAAGATCAAGTTCAGCATGATAGCAATTTTCAACATCAAGGGTGTGTTTGGTATGACGAAAATTGTTTTCCTGTTTTCTCTTATTTGGTTGCACTTAAGATCTTGAAAAATGTTTTCCTCAAAATAAAAATAAAAAAATTCCATAAAAAATTGAGGAAAAACATGTTCCGAATTAATATAAACACACCAACACATTCCCCAACCCAACTCCGCCATGCCCCGCCCCAACCGCCACCCCTAACTCCACCCCCACACCCAAATCCCACTTCCCCCTACGACCACTGCCATCACCCCACCACGCCCCAAACCACCCCCAACACCACACCCCCAAATCTCAATTATTGTAGTTATCGTGAATAATGGAATTAAAAGAATTGATGTGATGTTAATCTCTAATACTAAGTAAAAACACAAAATTAAATGATACTCCCTTCGTCCCAATTTAAGTGTCTTACTTTCTTTTTTGGTATATCCCAATTAGAGTGCTTCTTTCTATATTTAGTAAGTTGACAATTCAAACATACTATATGACAAATTTATAACCACAAGATTAAATTACATTTTAGTACATTAAACACATATTTAATTTAGGACCACAAGATTCAAAGATCTATTTTTATTCCTTAAACTTGTTCTTTCAGTCAAACTAAGACTTTTAAATTGGGACGAAGCGAGTAAAAGTTAGTGGAGGGGTACATAGCTGGAGGATCAATCATCATTTCTTTAAAGATAACTATAGAGATGGATTTCACAAAAAATGACGGTAACGGCAAGACATAAAAGAAAATAATTTCATCTGTCTATAAATGGATTTATTGAATTAAAACAAGTCTAACTATAAGAAAGATGCCAAAAACATTGATCTCTTCCTCAGTCCACCCTTTGAAGCTGCATACGGCTTTTTTTGCTTTAATTCTTGATTATGTTGGGAACCTGAGGCCATCATCGATCATCGGCAATATTTGTTAGACGCATAGATTATGACCAATGTACATGAATGCTCTATTCCGTGTGAGGTCGTATGGATATGTAAATACTCTATTATACTAGTACATGTTAATTTTTAGTATTTGGAATGGTTATAGTTCATTCAATACGATGAAAGCAAGACAATTTATTGGCAACTGTCAAAAACAACGTGAGAACGATAAACAATCTGAGTTTAAAAGATGCAAGTTAGTTTAATATAGTACTGCCTATATTGTAAGTACGAGGAAACCTTTCGCGTTACTGATATGATTTGATTGTAATTGCTTGTGATTCTGGTATTTTGATTGATTGAAACCGGCGGGTTGTAGTTTCTTCTAATTAGGAATTGATTTATAATCAGCATATTCACAGAAGTACCTATGCACAAAGTCCTGAAATTTTCTAATATGAATTAAAATAGGCATTGTAATGCCCCAATAGTACAAGCAGAACTAATAAAACTGAAGAAGGAACTAAGATGGAAACGGAGAAGAATACAGGCACCAATGGTTTTTGGTACAACTTTGGCATACAGGCCAAGACAATTGGTCATGCAGCCATTTAAAAGTTTGGGACTATCAATTGATTGATTTACCTTTACGTAAAATCATTAGTCTTTTAATTGTCAAACTTGTGCATATCCTATTTCTTTTTTAAACTTTTATATATTAAGTTCATTAATTAGTTTCTGTAATGCATCAAAAATATGTAACATGCAACACGCAGTCACAATTATGTTTGTCGACCTGCAATGAAATATGTAGGAAACAATAACTTATCTCAACTATCAACAAATTAAACCAAATAGACTGATATTATAGGATATGCAGTTATTAAGTTCTCTCTCTAAATGCGTAGAGCACAGTTCAAGGGTCATTGGATATAAGAATGTGCAGAGGATTCTCGATATCACTACTAAAAAACAGAAACTAGTGACAAATAGATTCCGTAGCTAAATAACAAAGTCGTTAGTCATATTTAACGGTGGATTGATGACAAATTATCAAAAAAGTTATAATTTACAAACTGTTTAGCGATAGCTTAGCGATCAAGCTAATCTATTTTTACCTTTTTTATAGTGACGACTGACGGGTAATCGAAAACTCAATCGGATAACCTGAGGTTATATTGCATAATTGCATCTAGCTTGACTCATCATATTAAGCCCTTATAAATGTTTGAACATACAGGATTGGTCTTACCACCCACCAACCACTTTATAATCTTCAAAAAGACGTCAAAAGAAAGATTATTGATTCTGATTCAAGCAGTGGTTTAAATGATGAAAAGCGGCATATGATCACTTATTCGGCACGTTTTCTAATATGTCAGGCAGGTTATTTTCAAAGAATATACCTGTGGGAGTATTAATTAAACTCCTACCCATCTCCAGCTTTACACCACCTCCACGTTCCTCCAGCAGGTAATAAAACAAAAAATGTAGGTGTCTCTGTCGAAGGCTATTAGAAGTAGTTTTGTATATCTGAAAAGTGGAAACAATTAATAAGTAATAAAGTTTTTTTATTTTTACTCTTAATAACATGAATTAGGTACGAAGTTTAAGAAATAAAAAAAGACTTTTAATTCAAGGGAATGAACTTAATCTTGTAACTATGAATTTGGAAAATTTCGAATAATTTAAAAAATAAAGGAAGACTTTTGATTCAAGAGAATGAACCTAATCTTGTAACTATGAAATTGGAAGATTTTGAGCAAGCCCAAATCACGTATACCTCACGTGACCGGAAGGGGGGGGGGGGGTGTAAAAAAATTGACTCGTTTTGCCTTGCAAGCTCAATTCTTATGTGAGCTAGGCCACTCCTTTTTCTGACTCTTTACCAGCCCACAACTTCGAGAAAAGAGAAGTACAAGATTCAACTCAGAGAAGGATAATTTATCTATAAATTTGAAAAAGTTTTAGTAAGTGCCTCAAATAACTGATATTAATTATGTGACACATATTAAAAAATTTCGTAAATTTGTATAGAATTTGGCTCTTCACATCTACTATGGGTTGCTAAAGTGTGTGAAGTCTAAAGAAGCAAAGTGACCGCTTATGTCTGGCTCTTGCATGGAAAATGACTGTTCATTAATTCCATCTAGGGGTGTTCATGGTTCGGTTTGGGTCGGTTATTGGTTAAAATCATAACCAAATCAATTTAGTCGGTTTTTAAATGTCTAAAACCATAACCAAACCAAGTAAAATAATAACCACCGGTTTGGTTATTGTCGGTTTGGTTCGGTTTTTATTTTTCAATTTATGACTAGCCGTGACAATTCAAATATTCTCTCTCTACATTCTTCAAATTTCTTATGAACTCTTTTTTTTCCATTCCGGCACTTGAAAAAGGCTAACTTTTCTTGCGATATTGAGGAAAGACATCTTGATAAGCAATGTAAAATGAAAAGAGATGGTAGGGTTTTTACTTTTTACCCTTATGCTTACGACTTATTAGAGTTGGGCTTGGATTGTTAGACTTGGATATATTCTTTTAAGACATGGGCCTTAAAAATACGTAGACCAAAATTAAATTAATAATTAAAAGGTATAAAATATCTTTAATTATTTATGAAAAGTTAATATTATACATATAAATAATTATAAATTTTATGTATATAATTATCGGTTTAGTTCGGTTATTTATTCGGTTATTTTTTATATAACCATAACCAAACCAAATGTTATCGGTTTTTCAAATTTAAAACCAAACCAAATGTCGGTTTTTTTATTCGGTTTGGTTAAATTTTCGGTTTGGTTTTGGTTTTAACCAAAACTGTGAACAGCCCTAATTCCATCCCACAGAAAGTACATTCGTTAAAAAAAAAAAAAAAAAAAAATCACTTTCAGATATCGTCACTTGACGAGTGTGAAAAGACAAGTTAATCTCGACTCAGTTCGAAAATACACAAATGTTACAGCTCTCATCACATTTCCTCCTGACAATTATTTTTTGTCTTCAAGCTTATGAAACAATTTGGACGGCCCCAAGGACAATTTTCCCTTTGGTTTTCCTTTCATTTAAAGATAATAACAAGAAAGGATAATATTTAGTGACCACTCGTACGTGGATGGGTCTTCCTTTCACAATAGCATAACTTACATATCCAAATTCAAATTAACCGTAATTTTATACATACTCTTTTTTTGTCTTAACTATTCTATTTTTTATTTATATTTAAAAAAAGTATCCTTATATTCTCATTTATTTTCGGCTTGACAAAATCTTACAAAATCAATATGTATGAATCTTATCTATGTTGTCATAAAAAGCACACGAAGTTGCAAAGTGAAATGTTCCTGGATTTTTTTTATCATATGAATCATATATTTCATGTTGGACAAATAATAACTACAATTAATATGTTTCTTTTTATGAGAGTAATTGTAGGAATATCTTTGTATTTTAAGTTCATTCCTTCTTAAAAAGTGTTTTCTCTTTTCAATTTAATATGTTTATTGGAATCGGAGATAATTTGATGTGATTACTTAGAAAAAGGTACTTTTATATTTTATTTATATTCTTAATTACTTGAATTTTGATATTACAAGATGACTGCATTCTGTTTTTAGAAAGCAAATAATTATGTGATATATGTCTTTCATTTATTTACAACAACAACACAATATAACGTAAAATAAATAGTCCTACACTAGTAATATTTGTACATATTAGGTTCATGTACTAGCAAATTTTTCCCCTCCCTTATGGTACTCCCTCACCGTACATATCCAAGATTTGTTAATAGCGAAATTTCAGAAGTAATTGGTGACCATTTATAAGTAGACTGAATGATAACACCAACATCATTATCAACATTCAACCTTCAGATCTTCGAATCACATGTTGTTTGGATTCTTCCTCAGGAAACTAGCTTGCACTTTCCGTATACTGACCCCTCCCAAGTCGCAATCCTGCATTTTTAGAGTTTATTCTTTTTGTTGTTTTGGTTCAACTAGTCCGAGTCTATTGTCTCATTACTATTTTAAAATAGAAATTGTAATTTATTTTTATTTTTTATTATTTAAAGATCACAATTTAAAGGAATTACTAAACACTATTGGACTCGGTTTTACTCTTATATACTTTGGCAGCTTTGTTCAAATATGAAGTGTTCTACGTATTGGAAGTTTGGAACAGTGTATACAGTAAGTTGAACGGAAATCTCAAATGATAAATTCTGAAAGTTTTGTTCTTTAATACTCCATAAGCTTATCCAAACAATGATACTTAGGATGGACTAAGGGTGTCGAAGGGGATGGTAAGGGACTGTTTTGGGGGACGGGACGGGACGGGAACTTTTTAAAGGGGGATTTAGGGGGACCGGGCCTATGGGGGGACGGGATTATAGGGGATTTTTTGGGGGTCCGTCCCGTCCACTCCAGGGGGGACGGGACGGGTCAGGTCAGGACGGGCGCGGGGGACGGGGGATTTTTTAATTTATTTAAATATTTAATTTTAAAGTACTAAATAGACACAAATTTAATATAAAACTTCAAACTTAACATTTAAATTGATAACATTTAAGAACTATTTATTTTTTATAACTTATAACTTTAAAGTCATTCAATGTATTTTTCTAAGGGCTATTTTTTGAACGTCTAAGGGCTATTATTTTTAATTTATTACATAAAATTAAATATAATTTCAAGTCTTTATAAAATTTATAAAGAATTGCATTTATTTTAGTAGTTATGAAAAGAAAAATAATTTCAAGTAAGAACTTTATGTTTATTTGTTCAAAACAGACCTTCTAAATTTCATAAAAGTTGACTCAAAGTCTCAAATAAGCCTGTCAATTGGCCGGGCCATATAAATGCTAGTCACATGGGGCCGGGCCATAGTTAATGGGCCGGGTTGGGGGCCGGGTTAGAGGAGGGAAAGGGGTGTCCGACCCCTACTCGGGTAGGGGTACATAATGGGCTAATTGGTAAATGGGCGGGTTTTAGTTAGTGGGCGAAATTTGGATTTTAATTATTTTTTAAAAAAAATTCTAATACTAAAATTTGTTAAGTTTGATACTTTAAAATCTATTTATCGTCAACTTTATTTTAACCATCAAGTTCTTTAAATTATACTTTGGCCCTATTTTCAATCTATAAATATCATTCATTCTTCTCCATATTATCTCACAATTCCCTACTCTCCTCTTTCCCTAAATTTCCTACTCATCTAAATCTCTCTCTCTTTCTCTCTCTCTTCCAACTTCCAAGTTCAAATTTCAAAATTTAAATTTAATGGATAATGATAATCCTCCACCTCCTCCTCGGTCAGAAGATCAATTTCAAGTGCGGTGTGGTTGCATTTTGAGCGAGTAGACGAGGAACATGCTAAATGTCAACATTGTGGTCAAATATATCTCCATAAGTCCGAACCGATTTTTGGGGCTACCGGTCCGTTACGTAGGCACTTGTATGAGAGACACATGACTTGAGTTAAAATTAATGGTTAAGTTTTAATTAACTAAATTAAGGTTCTAACTATGGTTTGAATGATTAATAAATATTTCATATATTTGCTTCCAAAATTTTAAGAATCCCACAATTATAGCTACAATTATTTTATCCATAAATATATCAAAAGAACATCTCTTTTCCTACTTTTCTCCTACGTTGTTCTACATTTTCGTACTTCATCACAATCTATCTTCCAATTTCTCTTTGAGTTGATCCGTTAGTTCATTTTAACGATTCTATAAACTCAGCTATCAGTAGGGATGACTGATGACACAGCATTTCTACATAACTATCTTCCTTTTAATTATGCTAATTGATTATTTTTATAATAATATCCATGATGCTCAATAGTGTTATTATATTAATTTGCTCGAATCATGTTCACGAAAAGATATTTTCTCTGCCGCCATAATTTTTAGTGTTACCAACTTATTTTTTACAGCAAATAGAAGAAAAAAGAAGAAATGATGGAAGTTACGAAATCTGTCATATATATGTAAAACTGCCTATTTATGATTTTTAAAAAAAAATTAATTCGAAGTGGGCAGGGCCAAGAACCCGGGCTTGTTGGTGGCCGGGCTACCCGGCTACATGGCATGTCCGGCCCAGCCCCCTAATTGTTTCCACTAGCCCAGCCTACCACCCTCTTATCGGGTTGGGGGCCGGGCCAGTTATGGGCCGGGTTAGGTGGGTTGGTCCCGGGCCAACTGCTAATGAATGTCTGTGGTCTCTAAGTTGAAATCTTGCCGCGCTAAAAGCTGCCTCCGAAGCTATTGATTATGATTGAATAGTTACGATACCTCGAGCCATTTTTTAGAGTGATGGAAATGACTTGCCACGCTTGTAGCGGGCGTTGGGATTTTAAAGTTTTAACGACTCGCACATGCCTCATAAAGGAGGGAGGTGTCCCGGGAAAGTACGGTTGTCAATCGTACCGGGAAAGTCGAAAAAACCCACCAACTACTTAATGGTGCTCTAAAGGATACATTTTGGAGTTGCCACCTAATTTTTAGGAAATTAGGAAAATCGATTCGAAAAGGGTTCATTTAAAACTATTATTTAAAAGAAACCTAATCTACCAAAGTTTGGGTAAGGGGTTCTGGTGATCCCCCGGGGAAGGTGTTAGGCACCCCGGTATTAAGGATCCGCTCAATTGCGGTTTACCTACGGGTTCTAATAGTGTGCCTTATGATTATAAGTTTTTTTTAGATAAAAATTGCTTAAGTCTAGATTTCCGCAATAAGGTTAGTCATCATTCATGCAAAAAATACGCTTTTCAACAAATCAATGAAGTATAATTTTGCCCAAAATTAGGTGTAGGGTGTCGGACTAGAACACTTAGGATAATACCCGGAGGTTCTTAGCCTAAGTAGGATTCCACGTAAGTCCACCCAAAAAAAGGTTTTTGAAAAGTGTTTAAGTATAAAGAAATAGTTTTATACGAAAGATAGTTTTTATATACTATTATAATATCGTATATAAACCATAATTGATTATACTAAGTTACTTATTCAAGTCTACCAATTTTACACTTAGCCAATTTTAATTGATTTTTATACAAATTTATACATATTTACACACGTTTTAAAAGCGTCCAGAATTAGTCCATAAGTTTTATTAATCCAATTTTATACAAGTTGGCGACAATTTATATAGAAATCATTTTTTTACGACTCTAAATTACGCGATAATCAAATAAGGGTTCCAATACTTAAATTAATGCGCAAATAGGAATTTAAATTGCATAAATCATAAAGAGTAAGGATTTGGGCCGATCAAGCCCAAACGAAGGTATTATGCACGGGTTTGTCCTTAAATCCAACGTATTCTCCATTTTTCGCTCCGGATTTGTTTGACTCGATCTAGATACGTTAGTGGGCCCCGTGGGGACCCACTAACAGGTTTTTTTTGGGGGTATAAATGCAAATGGGTATACACAACATTAGTATATGATTAAAATTAAACATAAAAGTAAAGATAAAATTAAGCTAATTAAAATTAAGCTAATTACTATTACATAGCCAAAAAATTAAATTACAATTTCATTTGGGCCGAGGTCATGAATGAATAATCGAAGAAACTGCCCAGCGGCCCAACAGGCCCTAATTCTTTCCAAATCAGACTCAAGATCAAGCCAAAGCCCAAATCAGAAGGCCCAACCCCCATTCCTTCCTCATTTTCAAAAAAATATATTATTCTAAGTATCAAAGATATGGGGTATACATGATATACATCCCAGGTATACACCCCTTCCTTTCCCCCAGATTTTCTATGTGTCAATCCTTCATTATACCTCAAATATACCAAATATAAACTAGTATACAAAAAGCAAAAACCACCCAAAAAGGGGGGCATACCCTTCATATACTTAGCCAAACTATTAAAGCAGTTAACACATAATCAGCCCAAGACGAGCAACACGTAAAGTTCACAAGAATTTGTTCAAAGAAGTCCTTTGGACATAGAGGCGGTATGCAAACGGACTCATAATAGAAAGATGACCAACAATATGGCATTTAATCAAGTAAGTAGTTTCTAGGATGAATTAGATGCCAAAGTTAGTTGTGACGAGCCAAGCTAAACATCAAAGGGAGCTAACTAGTGCAGAAGGTGTAAATTAAAACACACAAGACCATACAGAACTCTTATACCAGCAAACAGGTGAGGGATTTGAACAAAGATAACTAGAGCTAGGGGATGAACGAACTAGATCGACACAAAGAGGAAACACAGGTTGTCAAGATGGATTCAACTAAACAGTAAACTATTTCAAAAGGATTAGTTAGTTTTGGAAAATTAAAGCTAAGTTGTTGACTAGATCGACTCCAATTCCCTTTGGGTGTATAAATAGCTAAGTGAAGTCAGAAGTAGGACAGTAGTCTATTTACCAAGTCAGTTTTAAATTTTACAAATTCTTGAAGTTGTTTTAGACAAACTATAGGTTCAACACAAATAGACAAGAACTATAAAACATGATACATGTTCTAGTATTGCGTCTAGGACACCCTATAATGAACAGAGATTTCAAGTTTCAGATAAAAGGGGTGTATGTCATCTATAACTTAAGCTCTTTAAAAAGTGAAAATGTACAACACTTAAGTAGTCAAATAGATCACATAGAGACAACATCCACAGTTAAGGTTAAAGGTAACACTAACACCTTAAGAATGCACATAGGATACTGATAGCTTAAACAATAAAGAGAATGAATCAGACAGTTTTTTTTTTTAAACCAAACAAGCAGGGCATAGTCTTCTTTTTATAAGTGACAGTCAACTATCTAGGCTAACCAGAGTCTTTGAAGGCAGGTGTGTTTTAAATTCTTCAAGTTATTTAGCACATATAGTCAAGACAGGTCCCCAAACATCTACACATTGCTCAGGATCAACATAGGACATGAATATAGGTTAAGCAGGCAGGTTTTGGCTTTTAAAACATGACTCAAATATATGTCAAGACAGAGGAAGGTGTAAAACAACCCATGAACCCACAGTAGCTTGGACAAATAAGAGCAACAAGTTACACATATAGACCTCTAGATTTTAAATTGGTATTAAGTATAAAACAGGCTCTCATATCAAGTTCTGCAAACTATAAACTCAAGACCTATATAGTAAACAATGAAGATCATTTAGAGGTCAAAAAGGTTTTAGAGTTAACTTCTGTGGTTTAAAGAAATTCAAGAAGCAGTCCAGATAAGTTATAGGTTCAAAAATAGGTCAATGATGTTAAAAGTTCAACTTTTGACTCAAACAAGCAGCTTCAAATATAAACTTGGGCTTAAAGGCAAATTTCAAACATAAATTCAACACCAATAAGAGGGCAGCCTTCAAACATAGCCCCAAACCTCAGACAACACAGAAAACAACATAAGTTTTAAGATTTTTAATCCATTAACTGACAATACACTACCATGAACACACAAGAAAGACAGGTTTTACAGCTATGCTATCAAGACACACAAGAGGACAAGTTTTAAAATCACACCACATCTTACACCTTTTTAAACATCATCTACTTCTTTATCTTCTTAAAAGAAGCTGAAGTTCACATAATTTACAAACAATTTAAAGGACTGTCCAGGTTAAGCATAAGAAATAGTAAGCAAGAGCACTCAACTACACTAAACATGTTGAAATTCCAAACTAAAGACACTACAAGCTGACTGCACTATACATGGAAGGAAACAAGAAATCAAACAGCCCCTTAGAAATCACTTTTTAAAACCCGTTTTAGCAAAACAATACTTAACACTCTTCAAACCTTGTAAACTTTCTTTCCTTGATCAAAACAGCACACATGGACTAGTTTAAGACAAATAATTTACAAAAAAACTTCATAGTTTATGTTTAAACTACCCTTTTAACTCTTTTTCATCCTAAAAGCTTTAAAGGTCATTAAACTAGTTTTAATCCCTTCATTTTAACTTAGTTCTTAAGCAACACAGTCCCATTTACTCTTTATTTAGGAAAGTACAAGCTCATCATTTCAATGTAACAGTAAACACTATCATTTTTTTTTTGACTTAATACTATCACAGTTTCAACAATAGGCATAATACAAGTTAATAATAAGGTAAAACAGTAAAGAACAAGCATACTATATAAAGACTACATTGAAACAAAGTAAAGAACATTATGAATAAGGGTTAAAATAGATTATTACCTTTTTGCGGGACAACCTAAAGATCAAAATGGAGAGTATTGAGTCAACTTTCAAACACCAACACTTGATAACCTTAGAAATAGCCCTTTCTTCTTGAATTCTTTGTATAATATGTATATATTTAGAAGATGATAGTGTATATTAGTAATATAGGCTGATTTCTGTAGTATATATCATATATAGGGTTTATATATATGAAGTGTATAGCTTAGCACTTAGGATATTCAGAGAAAAGTGAGACCAAAATCAGACCCTTAATAATGGCATAGATGCCTTCTATTTATAGGAAGAAATAGAGTCTAGGGACAAATTGGGAATGAAACAATTATCCAAAATCAAAATTCCCCCCAAAAAATCCCCAAATTCCATCTTAAAATTCAAAAATCCGGTTAAAACAAAACCAAATTCTACCTGAATTGTACCAACAGTACTATATTTAACCAATTCCAGCCAATAAAATTTAAAAAAAAAATCACATGTAGTACGATATAGGTGCACACACAATCCCTAAATTCTAGGAACAGTATGACGAGTCATGCAAACATCCAAAATAGTACAAATAACGTTCATAATAGTACCAGAAATGATAAAATCCCCGAACAAATATCTTAAAAAATTTCATATTGGGAGTTTCCCCTTTAAATTATCTCATTGTGTATTATGGTGCCAAAAAAACAGTGGGTTCAAAGACCCCTGTCCATGGAGACCATAATATGAGGATTATTTAAGAGTAACTTCCTACTTAGGGGTAGGATTAAACGATCAAAACAGAAATTAAAACCTGTAATCGACATCAGTAAATCAAGGGATCAAAACCCCCAAAAAATCGCACAAAAATACCCGAAGAATCGCCTTGTGAGAGCACGCGGCAAAAACCCTAATACAAATCGTCATTGACGAGTTCAGTCTAGGAGAGAAACAAGACGAGCAAGAATAATAACAATGGGGACTGAAGTTGTCTTGTGACAACTTTGGTCACTCTTTGTTTATATAGCCCTCCCCCAAAACTTTTTCGAAAAGTTTAAAAAGGCCCTCTGTATATAATTAAATAGAAATACACAATTATACGTAACTACGTACTCGCTTATAAACTGTATATAAACCTGTCTTTTATAAAAAAATATTTTGGAATACGTCGTTTTAAAATACGAGCTTCAATACAAGCCCTATATTGACATAGTTTCGGATAATCTTTAAACATGTGAAAAAATGCGATCAAAATGAACCGTAATTCGTACATTGTTTTAATTTTTGAATTTCCCGAATTAGATGGAGTTGAATGCGAATCTTACTCTAATTTTTCTCGTATTAAAGTAAAATAGCCAGTAATTCCTCATATTTGTTAAACAATTAATTCCGTCATCCTATTTTGTTAAACAATTAACAAGTAGCAATAATTAAAATACGAATATTACGGGGGTGAAAATTAGATGTCCACCTACACCATCCTAAAAAATTCTTTTGGATCACTTTCATTTTGACTAATTGCAACATCCATTGCAATTTTTTATTTCCAAATTTGCCTTATTTTTTTAAAAGGACGTTCACAATCTTTTTTTTATAACTATTATAAATTAATCCTATGTTTACACTCTTGCTTGGATGTTCGTTAGGAGGAATTTCTAACTTTAAATAAATTTTTTCGACAAGTCCATAAACATATTTTTGTCAAATATACAAGCGGGAATAGGAAAAAAATACTTTTAAATTTGAGAATCATTTTCAAGCTTCCTCATGTTCATTTGATTCTCTATATTAAATAGTTTTGTAAGTCCACCTGTAGGACAGTAAAATCTTTTACAACTAAATTAAAAATATGGCAATGATGTGCATTAAAAACATATTGAAGGGGTTTTTGATAACAAGACATAAAGAATTCCATATATCTTTTGGAATTTTTCTAATTGGCAAATTTTGCTCAACACAATATTTTTTAAACAAATTAATCCTACCTTGCTTATGAGCACCAAAACATATTGACAAGCATATCTTATTTTTTTTAGAGAACCCTTAAATAAATCAAGACAATCTTTTACAACTAAATTAAAAATATGGCATGCACATCGGACATGAAATATATCAAGGTTAATTAGGCAAACTTTGTCATAAGAAGACCATATAATTATTGCAAAGACTTTGTCAAGAAGACCTTGAACATTTGTAGAAATATAAGCACCTGTTTTTTTCTCATCAATATATTTATAACCAAGTATACGCTTTTGCATATTCCAATTATGATTAATCCAATGTGCTGTAACATATAAATAATCATTGTCATTAATACTGTGACCTATATCAGAAGTGACAGACACTGAAGTATCTAAGTGATGGAACACACAACGCATATACTGACAATAATCACTTTAAAATTTAAAAACGTCGGCTCTAACGGTGGATCTAGGAATACCTTGGAAAGTAGAGTTATACATAACTCTAATACAATGCACAAAACCGGGGTTAGAAGGAAAACTAAAAGGCAAGCCACAAACCACAACCATTTTGGCTAGTTCTTCACCATCTTCATCTTTATTATAAGCAATTTGAGTAACAGCGGGGTTAGAAGGATTTAAAGTTTGTTAGACCACATTAGATCCCCCAACGGATTCATCGGGAGCGAAACTACAAGCGCCAGTCAGTGTGTTTACAAGTCCGGCTTCTAATTGAGCATCAAGATATGGTTTTCCAACACATTTTCTCAAGTGTCTATCTAGGCCACCTGTCCCACCTGCCCCTCCAGCGGATCTGTGTTTTTTTTTTAAAACTATTTTACATTTGTGACAAATAGCATATGTTTTAGCATCGCATCTAAAGTCATGAATTTCATACGAGACTAGTTCTAGGACGTTGCACCTTAATCTTACCCCGAGTAGGAGGTTTAGGGGGAAGACCAGCTCTATACCGAGATGTAGTCTGATTTGGAGCTTCGATAACAGGACTAGTAGTGTCTCATTTAAATCTAATTCCTCTCCTTCTTCTTCTAAATTTTCAAATTCATCAAAATCTAAATTACCATAAGCTCTATCTAAGGTTTCATTTTCTAATTCAAAATCTTCGGGAATAGCAGGAAAAGAGGGGTGGGTACTAAAATTAGTTTCTTCAAGAGTGAAATCGTCTGTATTATTTCTAACTTGAATTTTAGATTTACTAAAAGAACCACGTTTACCCTTACTACTACAGCCAAAAGGGTTAGGGATATCTAAAGTTTAACCTAAGACAGGGATCGTAACTTTTTTAGACATTTTCAAAATACAATAAAATAAAATATCAAAATTAATTGAAAAAAAAAGATGCAAATAAAATGCAAGAATTAAATAAATGAAGGGATGGAACGAGTGTATCAAATGTCTGAGTAAAAGCAGTCATAACCGTAAACGTTGAAATTGAGATTTGGTTACTTGAAGCTTGAAAGTTGCTCCAAAATCCAAATATTGCCCAATTCACCAAAACAATAATATTTCGCCAAATATAATTGACAAATATTAGAGAGAGAAATAATTGATGGATGATTTGCGTGAAAATGAATAAGAATGAAGAGGTATTTATAGTTTAGAATTTGGACTAAAATGCAATTTATTAAACTTTGGGGGTGAAAATATTTTTTGGGGGGAGGGGACTCCAAAAATAGCTATATAGCCATTTTTCAACGTTCGTATTGGACTCCAATGGTCTGATTTTAACGTTTAAAAAAAATTCCGGTGGGTCGGGATCGGGTCAGCCAACGGGTACTGGGACTGATCGGGATATTCTCAGACATCCGTCCCACGACCCATGCCCCTACCCCCTAAACCCGATCCCCCTAAAACCACTGGTACCTGGACGGTCCGGTATCAAACCTGGCCAGAGCCGGGACGGGACCGGGATTGACCCGGCCCCACTGACACCTTTACGGCTAAAAGCGTTTAGGGATATCGACAGTTTTACCCAAGACAGGGATCGTAATTTTTTTAGACATATTTTTAAAATATAATAAAATAAAATATGAAAATTAATTGAAAAAAAAAAGACGCAAATAAAATGCAAGAATTAAATAAATTAAAGGATGGAATGAGTGTACCAAACGTCTACGTAAAAGCAGACGTAACCGTATTGAAATTAAGATTTGGTTACTTGAAGCCTAAATGTTGCTCCAAAATCCAAATATTGCCGCAATCACCAAAATAATAATATTTCACCAAATATGATTAACAACTATTAGAGAGAGAGATATAATAGATGGATGATTTGTGTGAAAATGAGTAAAAATGAGGAGGTATTTATAGTTTAGAATTTGGGTCAAAATGCAATTTATTAAACTTTGGGGGTGAAAATATTTTTTGGGTGGAAGGGGACTCCAAAAACGGCTATATAGCCGTTTTTTAACGTTCATATTGGACTCCAACAAACCGATTTTAATGTTTAAAAAAATTGTCGGGACGGGGTCGGCCCGGTCCCCGGGACTGATCGGGATTTTCCTAGACGTCCGTTCCACGAGCCGTACCTCTGCCCCCTAAACTCGATCCCCTTAAAATCACTGGGACCTGGAGTGTCCAGTACCGGAGCCGGGACGGAACCGGGACTGACCCGGCTCCACTGACACCCTTACGACCAAAAGGGCTAGGGATATCGACAGTTTTACGTAAGACAGGGATCGTAATTTTTTTAGACATATTTTCAAAATATAATAAAATAAAATATGAAAATTAATTGGAAAAAAAAAACATACCCAAATAAAATGCAAGAATTAAATAAATTAAAGGATGGAACGAGTGTATCAAATGTCTACATTGTTGACACCTAATTTTGGCTCGACGTGCTTAAAATTAACGTTTTGAGGGGCGCTGATTCGTTAAAGAGCGCGAAATACATTTTTTTTACACATTTTTACATTTTTTGATGATTTATTGATAATTGTCCTCATTTTAGGAGTTTTATCAATTTATTGTCATTTTTCAAGAATCATTATTTTTGCACATGTACAACGAATACTACCATTTTTTGTGCAATTAATAATTATTTCTTAATTTTATAGCAGTACATTTTTATATCTTATACATTAATATTTATATTTTATACTTACATTATTATTTAACTATATTTTAGTACAGTCCGTCGGTGGAGAGAAAACCAGAGCAATTAATTTTTTAAACACAGATAAGATTTAGCACATGGTTTTAAGAAGCCATGGTTTTGTGAAGCCCATAGTTTTGGCACATGGGTTTGGATAAAAAGTGGTTTACCTTTGCCTATATAAAGGAGGACTTCCCCTCTCATTTTTCTCATCACTTGCACACTACCTCACATATATTTTTCTTCTCTTTACACTCTCTAGATTTTCTTTCTATAGGAAGACTAGCAAGGCTAGCACTTTCTTCCTCTATTTCTTTTTAGTTGTCTTTATATTTAATTCATACATTGCTTCTTTACTTATTTATATATATTGTCTTTACATTTATTTTATATACATTGCCTTTATATTTATTTATCTATATTATTTTTACATTTATTTATATACATTGTGTCTTTAAATTTCTTCATATATTGTTTCTATATTTTTGTATTCCCTATACATTTTTCTTTACATTTTCCTTATACTCTCCACACTTTTCCTTTATATTATCTTGCATCTATCTATTCTTTTATATATTTTTTATACACATACGTTATATACATATACATGTACATATTTACATTACTTAACTACTAAGAAAAGAAGGGAGAAACTTTTCATTAAAAGGAATGCACTTATTGTCTCTACATTTCTTATGCATTATATTTATATTTTGCTATATTGTCTCTACAACTTTATTTATTTTCAATACATGTATACATTGTCAAGTATTTTCTTTACACTTTTGTCAATACCATCACACTACATGCCTATTTTTTTCTATATATTTTGCTATTTACATTTACTCTACATTGGCTATACATCATATTTATATTTACCTATATTTTCTTTTTTATTCTTATGTTCTTTTTACATACATCATCCACCTATACATTTGTTACATTACATACACTACACTAATCTTAGGGTCAAATCAAGTTTCATCATTCTTTTGTCAAATCACGTTTTCAAAAACTTTATGTCAAATCATTTTTTTAATAACTTTTTGTCAAACTACTTTTTCAAGGACTTTGGTCACATTACTTTTTCAAAGAATCTTTATTAAATCACTTTTTAAAGACTTTATGTCACATACCTTACTTTTTAACTTTTTCAAATTATTTTAACTAATACTTTTTCTTTCATCTTGCAATTTATTACAAATACTACACTTTTGGCCGATGAAGAAATTTCCGTCGATTTCCAAGGCCTCCCATGTACAAAAGACGGATTTTTTATTTTAAGTTTATTCATTATTTCTTTAATTCATCCGATAGTTATTTATTCTCTTACTAACATTTTTACGACGTGTTTATACAGGTACCCGGAGATACATCCCAAAGACGACACTCGGAAGGAACCCGAAGACTTCATCGAATCACTGTTTGTATTTACTTTCTGCATTTTTTTATAACTGTACAAAACATAAACTCATAGTATAGTGAAAACTTTATTTTTTTGAATGTCCGGTGGAGATATTTATTTATTTAAAGCTTGTCGTTCACTTTAGGCAAGAATTAGGCCATCAATACTTTCATAAATAGATTAAATTGACTTGGTATAAATACTTTGTTAATTAATTCACACTTTTGGCGTTTAAGCAAAGATAATAGTTCATCCTTTATTTCTATACAATTTTAATATACATTTTCTACACACTTTTAATACACATTTTTTACAACATACATTTTACATTCTTTCGTACACACTAATATACCTTTTATTCAAGTTAAATCCACATTATTGGCGCTAGGTATTTATTAGGTTGTCTATTTACAATCTTTTATTCTTTAAAGACATTATATCTTTTCACTCATTTTTATACATAATTTCTTATATTTATTTTTTATCAATACTTTTACCAATATTTTTTTTACAATTCGTTTGTCCCCTATTCTTTTGGTAGGATATTCATTAAACAAACACTCTTTTACGAAACGGTAGAAATAAGTCAAATCGACTTCACTTTTTTTGAATTCCTTTATTATATAGGCTCTTTACACCAATGAATACTTGGGGATTCCTTTTACATTCTTTATTCACTGATATACCTAGTTATACAATTCTTCATATATTTTATGTTTGATATACACCTTTGTAATTGAAATACATTTTTTATATGTTTAATATACATACATTCTTTTAATATACATAGACGCACATTCTTTATATCCTTGATATGTTTATTTTTTACATAGTCTTACATTTTTTATATTCTTAATATAGTTATACATTCTTTACACTAACATGTATATACACTCTTTGTACTAACAGATATACTTTTATACTTACGAGGTACATTCTCTTTACACTCTTTTATATATATATTTTTTACTATACATTCTTTATGAATACTTGACACTTGATATAAATACATTTTTATACACTGTATATACTTAGTATATTATCACCTAGTGTAGCTTTTTATAAAATCATAACATTTTGAAAAGGGTAATAATAATGATAAACAGATAAATAATCCCCCTCTAGTGTTCAGTTAAACTAAGTCTAAGGACTGTCTTCGGACAAGCTCTGGGGGATGCTTAATACCTTCCCCTCGGGGTAAATAGAACCCTTATCTAGAATCTCATAGGTTTTGTGGACTAAAAATGGAGCAGACACACAAATACATATAGGTTTCCTATTTTTCCTTAAAAATTAGGTGGCGACTCTAACCCTTTTAATACCAGTTAGAAGAACCGTGAAGTTGCAAACTATATTGGACCCGTTCAAAATAGGGCGTAACAGAATGACGACTCTGCTGGGGATTACCTAGGTTTTGACCTTAACAGACATAGTTTAAGTGAGCACTTGAGGGATATGTGATTGTTTATCTGTTTTTACTATTATTACTTGTTATATATATCGTGAACTGCTACAATATTATCTTTGAAAGGACGCAAGCCAAAGCCAAACTTGCGTTCCTTATTTGTTTGAAGACACTACATGTTACTGCTTTGTTTATATTGTCCTCGCACTTTCAATTGAGTCTTTGGCCTACACATACACACATTATACACGCGAGTTGTGCTTTGCACTCCTCCGAACCTTCTTCAAACTCCTTAGTTTCAGAGATTGGTGGCCTAATCTTATTACTTGCCATCTCGCAGTTGTCCGAATATTCTTTATCAGCTTAGGTGAATCTACTCTTAGAATTATTAGGCCGTTGTGTGTATAATTTTGATCACTGCTCTAGCCGGATTAATTTCATTCTTTATTTGTCACACATTCTTTATTTGCCACATACTCTTTGTATATTACATATTCTTTATTTGTTTCACATATTGTATTTATTAGACATTCTTTAGTTGTATATATATACTAGACATATCTTCTTTCACCTCGTCTGCTTTATCGGACAATTTTGGTTGACTTGTGTTGAGCTTGGAACCTTTCCAAATCCTCACACCCATTTTTTGGTCTTTACGACCACCCTCACAGCCATATTATTTTTCATACCCATTTTCGCTCTTTGCTACCATCATTTTTGACTTTACCATTCTTTTTTATACAAAACAGTCTTGTACATTCTTTCCCTCTCTGGAACACATTTTTTCCAGATTTGAACTCTTGTTCATAGCCTCACTTCTATTCAATACAATCACCAATTCACAGAAATCAAACAAATCACATACAACACCGTATCTGCCCGAACTACGTCTGACCTGATTCTTGTCCTGGCAAGATACGTAGGCAACCCTACGAAGGGTTCGGTCTCCCCATTGTTTCCAAATAATTCACCGGAATAAAAAACTGGGATAATTATTTTGGAGCAGTTCAAAGACACTCTCCAAAAAGACTTCTAAGAGCGTCAATCAACCCCTTGAAATCAAAACCTAACGCGGCAATACCAAATTTTACCCCAACCATCACCTAGTTTTGGTCCCAAATTCGGATATAAGCTTTTCTTCTTCCAAGCATCGCAAGCCATGGAACTTGGGCGTGTCGGCCTTTATTTTTCAACCCCAAAGGTCCAACACAAGTAAATCCTTCCCCCCTCAATTATACAATAATCGTGCCGACTGACAAGGAGTAATGTTAAAGCTCCGCAAACAGTTTGGTACCCAATCATTGCAATCTTACCGATGAGCGCAGAGTATTTTTAGAAACTCGTAAAGGTCGAATCCCCTCTTACCACCTTGCCAAAGATACGCGGATTGTTTTAAAGCTCCGCCGACGTTGACATTCCTTCATAGCCAACCATGCCAATAAATGCGAGTAGTATCAAAAGCTGCCGCCAACGTCCAACCTTTTTCCTCCATCACAATCTTGTCAACGTCTTTGGAGTAATGTCAAGGCTCCATCTACGCTTGACCTCCTTCTTCTCGATCCCTCGTTAGAGTATTTTCAATACTCTCTAGCCGCGATCGGCTCATTTTTCTGACTGCCTACCATAGTACTGTCCAAGCTCTGAGCCTATGATTGGTCCCTTCCTGGATAATTTTCAAAGGCCCGTGCCTACGATGGACACACCCTTCTGCCGTTTGTCGGAGTACTTGCAAAACTCCACCTTCAATCGCCACCTCATCTTATACCTCTCTGAACGAACTACGCGCACCTGATTCTCATCAAAGATGAGATACGTAGGCAACCCTTCTTGGGTTCGGTACACCTTATTCAAAAAATACAAAAAATATTAATATTAATGTATAAGATATAAAAATGTACTGCTATAAAATTAAGAAACAATTATTAATTACACAAAAAATGGTAGTATTCGCTGTACATGTGCAAAAATAATGATTCTTGAAAAATGACAATAAATTGATAAAACTCCTAAAATGAGGACAATTATCAATAAATCATCGAAAAATGTAAAAATGTGTAAAAAAATGTATTTTGCGCTCTTTAACGAATCAGCGCCTCTCAAAATGTTAATTTTAAGCACGTCGAGCCAAAATTAGGTGTCAACATACATAAAAGCAGACGTAACCATAAAAATTGAAATTGAGATTTGGTTACTTGAAGCTTAAATGTTGCTCCAAAATTCAAATATTGCCCAATTCACCAAAATAATAATATTTCACCAAATATGATTAACAAATATTACAGAAAGATAATTGATGGCTGATTTGTGTGAAAATGAATAAGAATGAAGAGGTATTATAGTTTAGAATTTGGTTTAAAATGTAATTTATTAAACTTTAGGGATGAAAATAATTTTTTTCGGGGGGGGGGGGGGGGGTAGCCATTTTTTAACGTTCATATTGGTCTCCAACTATCTAATTTTAACGTTTAAAAAAAAAATCTGGCAGCTCAGGACCGAGTCAGCCTGCCGGTACTGGGGCTGACCGGGATTTTCCAGACGTCCGTCCCACGACCCGTCCCCTACCCCCTAAAACTGATCCCCCTAAAACCACCGGGACCGGGACTAACCTGATTCCACTGACACCCTTAGGATGGACCAACAAAAGTTGCACAAGAGTGTGAGAGCCAAAACAACTTCCGCGAGTCCCAATTTAATTAAAGGAATAGGCCCTTAATATTTTTTCGGTTATTCTGACCCATGAAAATACTAAGAATGAATTTAAGTGAGGAGGCGGGGCTTACTTGGTGTAACGCCCCTTAATATTCTAACTAAATTAAAATCTACTCGAGGTTAACAAAGTGATTAGAGTGTGTTAACGAACGGACAAAGTGACATTAGACTTAGAGCATATGGAAGAATTTACAAATTTTGCCCAGCGCAATATGATTGTGCGACGCATAGCACAACACATCGATAGAAACCACTTATTCAAAAGATTTTCGAGAAGAGAAACAATTTAGGATTTCACCAATCCATATATGGTAAAATTTCTATTATGATTGCGAGTTAAAAGTATCAGATTAACACCTTTTAACATCAATTAATTCCACAATTCTAGATTTTTTCCAAGAAACTCAGGATGTTCTTTGAGACCCAAATTTAGGACTTTGTGGAGACGCTTTGAGATATGAGTTTGTTACTTTCTTGTACTAAAGTTAGTAACCTTACACAACATAGGACCGTAAAATCACTGGGATAAGCAGTATATTGAACCAGATAAAATAACAAGCAATGAAACCAAAGACTCATGTACGTTCATCACAAAATATATCTAGATTCCAATACTGAAGGAATACATTTTCTTTAGGATCTCATAAATCTCTGAATGTGCCCTACAATTCTGCACAATATCTGTGGTTATGAAAGTAGCTAGCAGTACCCCGATTTATAATAATATGAAACCTAATTTAAGTCAAAACATGAAAATCTATTCCTATACTAATTTGACTATAAATCCTAACAAGGCATGAATTAAAATATCAAATCCTAACCAATTTTGATTTCCTACGATTTTGAATTATTATTTCTAACATTCTCCCGTAATTCAAAATTGTATATCTAATTCTTGATCCACTTGTCACCATCTTCAAATTGCTGAGACACTTGTTTCCAACTCATTAATTGTTGAAGCACTTTCTCTTCAACCGTCACTCATCATCTTCCAATTTGTTGAAGCACTTTCTCTTCAACCTTCACAATCGTAGGAACACTTTCTCTCCAACATCTCAATTTTGTTGATGCACTTTCTCATCAACCTTCAATTGTTGAAGCACTTTCTCTTCAACCTTCACAATTGTTGAAACACTTTCTCTCTCTCCAACATTCCCATTTTGTTGATATGATGCGTTCACTTTTTCTTCAACCTTCACAATCATTTAAGCACTTTTTTTAAGGAAAATATTTTATTGATAAACTCAATGAATCTCTAAAATATTTCTTGTTAAATTAGTTCTGATACCATGTTAAATTAGGTCTTGGGCCTAACTCACACCCTAAAAGCTAGCTCAAAGACAGGATGATTGCTCAAGCCTTATAAGAAGCCCAAGTTCTCATCCGTCACCGATGTGATATATTCTCTTCACTACCCCTCTCCTCACGCCCAGATCCGGACATTTTTTTTAATTCAGGATTCCACTGTCCATTCTGGAACACGCAATTCATGGACTGGGAGTAATTTTGTCCCCTATCATTCTCCGGGACCAGTTAATTGAGCCGGAGGCATTTCACCCTTTTTTTCCGGGGGCACACATCGGATCGAGCCTGGGCCTGGCTCTAATACCAATTTGAAGGAATATTTTCTTTAGGATCTCACAAATCTCTTAATGTGCTCTACAATTCTCCACAATATCTGTGGCTATGAAAATAGCTAGCAGCACCCCTATTTATAATAATATGAAGCCTAATGTAACTCAAAATAAGAAAACTTATTCATATACTAATTTGACTATAAATCCTAGTTAGACATGAATTAAAATATCAAATCCTAACTAAATTTGATTTTCTACAATTTTGAATTATTATCCCAAACAAATACACCTAATTTCAAATAGCTGCCAAAAAGCACAAGCCAGAAAACACAATATGTGATCCAGCTACTGTAACGATCCGTTTGGTCGTTATAGTCTTTTCGGCATTTTTGCCCTTTTTTGAGCATTGATTAGCTCACTTTTGATCCGAGTGGACCGTTGACACGCTTCCCGAGGTGTCTAGATCGGATTTAGTTAACTTTTGTGAAATATAGGCTTAAAGTGAAAAAGATTTGACTCAAAGTTGACTTTTGGGTAAACGAACCTTTTTCGAAAATCCGTCAATTCCGAGAGGTCCGGATGGAGGATTAGAACTTTTGAGTGTATTTGGTTCGATTCCCAATGCATTTGGATGCATTTTGCGACTTGGGTTGGGAAATTAAAATTAAGGTATTGGGGGTTTATTCGGTCAACGAGACTTCCGTTGGGAATTCTGAGGCCACATGCGCGTTCGTAGCACGTTTTTATGTGTGTCTATGTGTAGGGCATGTGAGCAGATGGCCTCGGTAATTAGTCAAAAAATCGAATTGAATTGTGAACTTAGGTGGATTTGGCACCAGCACCGCAGCAGCAGTACCGCTGGAGCGGTCAAAGCCAATTGGGCTTGACCGCTGGAGCGGCTCCGCTGGGGCGGTCCCGGCGTGGCCAAAGCGGGTGACGAGCAGTGAGTGTTATTAATAAAGTGTTAAAAGCCTTTAGTTCCTCATTTAATACCATTATGAAAATAGACTTTTGGGAGCTGTTCTTGGAGATTTTTAGTGAAGATTCTTGGTGGTAATTTTCCCTAATCCATTCACTATTTCCTTAATCCGAATCATCAGAGATTCTCCCTTCTCTTAATAATTCCTTAGTTTTGGAAGATTGAAAATGGATTTTGATGAATGTTCTATCTAGGCTTATTAATGATAAAATTGATGGGGTTTATGTTAGATTTTGATCAATCTAAAGTTGTTAATCATATACCTTCCATTACTATAGTTAAATTCTTGAATCAAAGAGTTAAGGTTTATACCCAAATTTGGGGATTTTGCTTCAATTTCAAAAATAGGGGATTTCATGGGTTAAATCAGCAATTAGTGGTTGGGTTATGATCACCTAGCACTTAATTTGATATTTTGCTTCCGAATTTTTTGTTTTGACCTTGTGGGCCCCGTTTTCCCAAATTCTACGGTTGGATTTGACCTAAATTGAATGGTAGCAATATTAGTATCATTCTTCGATTATACTTAGACTACTTTGGTTCTGAGGCTCAACGGAAAGTCAAGGCAAAAGAGTGAGTTGTTAGTGTTGCGGTTCGGCCATCCAGGTAGGTTTACCTTTGGTGAGACCTCGCATAGCGAAGCATATATTTAGATTGTCGAAGAAAGCATGTGAACCTTCGGGTATGAAGTTGGAATGGATATTGTCTTAGATTGGGCCCTATTGTGTGTTTGGGACTAGCTATCCCGTTGTATTGTGATTGGTTATTCTATTGTGTTAGCTTGATGCCATGTGTTGTTAGTATATATTGGCATCTGTTGTTCCATCTTGATTATGATATTGTTGACGTACGCACTGTTGGGACTTGTGATTCAGATATATTATTGGCATACCCACTGTTGGTACTTGTGATTCGGATATATTGTGGGAGTACCCATTGTTGGTACCTGTGATATTGAGTATGATTATTGATGTGGATACATGCATTGCACGCATTCTCATTCTTCATGATATACTGTTTAGATACTGTTGATACTCGATGAAACACTTTGATGAGCCGGGCTCGATTTTTACTTGAGTGACGTGAGAGTCCAATATCCAATGCTCGTCCGATAATCGTGGATTGAGTGAGTGCATGGACTCCGCGGGTCTCCCGGGATGGTGCCCATGAGAACCCCCCGTGGGCAAAGATCCGGGACTGGTGACACTTAGACTTCACGAGTCACCTTGGGTTGTGCTACCGAGATGTCGATATTTTCGTCTGGAGTACATGTGTACACAGCATTTTCATGGCATTGCATTGCATCCATACATTATTGCATTGCATTTCATCATGGATTGTTTTGGACATGATTTGATGTTGTACTTGTGGTGTTGGATTCAGACTTGATATATTGAGATTTGGCACACTTGGGATTAGATGCTCTACTTAGGCGTTGACGCATACTTGGCTTCTATTATGTTTGATTTATACTTGTTGGTTTAATTGCCTATCTTGCTTTATTATCTGAATTGTGTTAGCTATGCTTAGTCGGCCGATGATGCCTACCAGTACCGTTGTTTTGTACTGACCTGCACTTGCTGCATTCCTTTATGAATGCAGAGTATCAGGTTGGGTCTACTTCCATCTCCCGTGGCTGATTGTCGTCTTCAGCATTAGCACCGAGTCTTCTGGGTGAGCACGGCCGTTCGCTGCCTTGAAGACTTCTCTATTATTTATGTCCTATTCCTATTCAGAGACATAGACATTTTTATGTATTAAATTTCCTTTTAGATGCTCTTGTATGACTTAGACTAGACCCTGGGGTATTATTATTGTTCCGCACTATCTTTACTATATATATATTATCGTGAGACTTACGTATCTATTCTTTTCCACTTGATTGATTATTTGTTTATGTCTCTATTTATTGTTGGGTTGAGGGTTCGCTTACCCAGCTGGGGAAGGTAAGTACCCGCAAGGGTTAGGCAAAATAGGTCGTGACAAGTTGGTATCAGAGCTCTAGGTTACCCGGTCTATAATACAAGAGCGTGTCTAGTAGAGTCTCGTGGATCGGTACGATGAGCTCCGTACTTACCTGCGAGAGGCTATAGGACATTTAGGAAATATCACTTTCTTTCATTCTTTCGTGCTAATTTATTCTAATTGATATCAACAATGTCATTTTTCTCTGTGTTTTCACACAGGAAGGATCCATATAAACCAATTATCCAACCATTCCCGTGACTTTATGGGCTATCTTTCAAGTGTGCGACTAAATTCTTCAATGGTACGTAGTCAAATGTTAGAAAATTCATTTCTAATCAATAATGCAATTAAGAAGTTCGATACCCTTGTTCCAATTATTCCTTTGATTGGATCATTAGCTAAAGCAAACTT